>NC_133776.1:58153883-58161215 GCF_003597395.2 Chelonoidis abingdonii
GACCGGACTTCCGGATTCGACACAGCGAGCCGCGCGGATCGATCCCGCGCGGTGAAGACGGGTGAGTAAATCGATTTTAGATATTCGATTTCAGCTACGCTATTCTCGTAGCTGAAATTGCATATCTAAAATCGATTTAATCTCGTAGTGTAGACCTGGCCTCAGATACACAACTTCAGCTATGCAAATACCATAGCTGAAGCCAGCGTATCTTATGTCAATTTACCCTGGCCGTGAGGACGGCGGCGAGTCGACTGCTGCTGCTCCCCCGTTGACTCCGCTTCCGCCTCTCATGTGCAGTAGAGTTCCGGAGTCAACAGTAGAGCAGTCGGGGATTGATTTTATCATGTCTGTTCCCCAGTAGATGTAGTGTAGACATACCCATAGGTTGCACCTTAGGGTACGTCTCTGGGCAGTGATCAGTCTATCAGGGATCAATTTATCGTGTGTAGTGTAGACATGATAGATCGATCCCTGACCGCTCTCCCCTCGACTGCTGAACTCGAGCAGTGTGAGAGGCAGAAGCAAAGTTGACAGGGGAGCTGCGGCTGTCGATCCAGCGCCGCGAGGACACGAAGTAAGTAATTTTAATTCAGTCTAAGATATGTCGACTTCACCTATGCTATTCTCGTAGCTGAAGTTGCATATCTTAAATCGATTCCTCCCCCCATCCCCCCGGTGAAGACCAGGCCTAAGTGTCCTCCCTGAGGTATCCCACATTGCCCATCCTGTGCACTCTGGATACCGTTTTGAATGCCACTGCCCTGCAGCCAGGTACACAGGTGAACATCCCTCCCCTGTTAAAGGCCTGGAAAGTTTTTTGAATTCGCTCTTCCTGTTTGCTCAGTGTGGAAACCTCATATAGCATGCTGGCTCCATGCAGCAAACGTAGGCCTGGTCTACACTACGCGTTTAAATCGATTTAATGGCCATTAAATCGATTTAACGCTGTACCCGTCCACACTACAACGCTCTTTATATCGATATAAAGGGCTCTTTAAACTGGTTTCTGTACTCCTCCCCAACGAGAGGAGTAGCGCTAAATTCGATATTAACAGTTCGGATTACGGTTAGTGTGGACGGAAATCAACGTTATTGGCCTCCGGGCGGTATCCCAGAGTGCAGCAGTGACCGCTCTGGACAGCAATCTGAACTCGGATGCAGCGCACAGGTAAACAGGAAAAGCCCCGCGAACTTTGGAATTACATTTCCTGCTTGCCCAGCATGGAGCTCTGATCAGCACGGGTGGCGATGCAGTCTCAAATCCAATAAGAGCTCCAGCATGGACCGTACGGGAGATACTAGATCTGATCGCTGTATGGGGAGACAAATCTGTTGTATCAGAGCTCCGTTACAGAACATGAAATGCCAAAGCGTTTGAAAAAAAATCTCCAGGATACACAGCGCTGCGTGACAAGCGTAACGGGAAGCCAGAGACTCAAATGGACGCTCATGGATGGAGGGGTACTGAGGACTCCAGCTATCCCACAGTCCACAGCAGTCTCTGAAAAGTATTTGCATTCTTGGCTGAGCTCCAATGTCTGTAGGTTCAAACACAGTGTCTGGCGTGGTTCAGGGAACAGCTCCTCAGTTTCTTTCCCCCCCCCACCACATGAAAGAAAAGGGAAAGAAATCATTCCTTGACTACTTTCAATGTCACCCTATGTGTACTGAATGCTGCTGGTAGACGCGATGCTGCAGCAGTGAAGAGCAGTATCCGCTCCTCTCCCCCTCCCCCTCCCCGGTGGTAGACGGTACTGTAGGACTGCCCACCATCCTCATCAATATTTAACATGGTGACATTGACACCACATTGCTGGTTACTCCCAGTAGATAGGACAGAACGGCTAATAACCAGCTTCATCATCGCAACTGGGGGCTTCAGCCCCTCCCTTTCCTGTGTAAAGAAAAGATTCCGTACTGCCTGGACTGTCATAGCCCCCGGAGGCTGCCTCCAAGTGCCCCCCCCCCATTTTATCTCACTAACAAGTCTCTGTTTCTTATTCCTGCATTCCTTATAACTTCATGACACAAATGGGGGGGGGGCACTGCCACGGTAGCCCAGGAAGGTTGGGGGAGGAGGGAAGCAACGGGGTGCGGTTGTTGCAGGGGCACCCCTGTGAATACTGACACGGAGCAGCTGTGCTCTCTGATACACTGGTCCTCTAATACACTTGCCCCTTATTCTAGGCAGGACGGACTCTATTTTTAGAAACCATAAGGGAGGGATTGACTCAGTCCCAAGTGAGTCAATCCCAATTTTGCTTTCAAAAATTTCAGCCAGGGGCACTCATGAACAGTGGACAGTACAGAGAGGGGAGAGATAACCGTCATCTCATTGCCAGTTTTCTCCGGCAGTAACGGTACAGAACGACCGGTAACCATCTCTGCTATCATTGCAAAAGCAAGTGAATGCTGCTGTGTAGCGCTGGAGTATCGCCTCTCTCTCCGCGGCATCCAGTACACATACGGTGCCGGAAAAAAAAAAAGCTGAACGGGGCTCCATGGTTGCCGTGCTATGGCGTCTGCAGGGCAATCCAGGGAAAAATGGCACGAAAGGATTGTCAGCTGATGTTTTCCCAGAGGAAGGAATGACTGACGACATTTACCCAGAACCCCCCACGACAATTAAGATTCAACCCTGAATTCCAAGGGGCGGGGGAGACTGCGGGAACTATGGGATAGCTATGGAAGTGCTACCCACAATGCAACGCTTCAGAAATCGATGTTAGCCTCGGAGCATGGACGCACAACACCGAATTACTGTGCCTAGTGTGGCCCATGAAATCGAAATTATAATATCAGTTTTATAAAACCGATTTTAGCAAATTCGATATTATCCCGTAGTGTAGACGTGGCCGTACCCTTGTGTGGAGTCCATGGGATTTCTTGGGTCTGTGTGGAGTCTGTGGGTTGATTTCCTGGGTCTGTGGAGAGAGGAAGCTGTGTAGGCACAACTCCAGCCCAGCTGCAAGAACTTGCTCAGGGCATGGAGTAGAAGGTGGTTTCTCTGCAGCTTGAGGTCTTCAAACTACAATTTTGAGGACTTCAGTGACTCAGTCATGGGTTGGGGTTGTTATAAAGTGGATGGGTAGGGTTCTGTGGCCTGCTTTGTGCAGGAGGTCAGACTAGATGATCATATTGGTCCCTTCTGACCTATGAGTCTATGAGAAGGGCATTGACAGGGACATGCAGCTGTGCTGTGTGAAAATCTGAAGAGTTGTGGCAGACATAGTAGAAGGTAAGGAAGAAGTGTGGAGCTGCAGACATGCTATTTCTATAGGGAGCAGGCTGGGGTTCAGGGTGGTGGTGAATTGCGCCCCGTTGAGCTCCTCTTTCTTGTTCATGGAGCACAGCAAAATACTGAAGAGCAGTGCAGGATCCATGCTTTCTGACACAGATGGCTGGATCACAGGATACCAGAGCAGGATGCCCTTGGAATGATGAGATTGAGAAACGCGTAGCATGTGATGCTAAACCTACCCACCTGAGGCATTAAAAACCCTTCCCAAAACACCTTTTGGTCAGTTGCACAGTGAGATTAGCTACTCATGGTGTACTCATCTCTGTATCAATGCAAGAGCTGCTACTGTGGACACAAGGTGCATAGTGTGGACGTTCAACAGCAGTTTAAATACAATAGTGGCAGTATGTCGATGTAACATAAGTTGACTTAAATTTGTGGTGTAGACATCGCCTTAGTCTTCATGCTCTCACTTAGCTTCCCAAGATCTTTCCCCAAAAGATCCAAAGTGTTCATAACTACAGAACTGTGAATATAGACCATCTCTTGGTTTTCTCCATGAATACTTGATAGTGCTGTTAGCACTGAGGTGGGCAAACTTTTTGGCCTGAGGACTACATCTCGGTATGGAAATTGTAAGGAAGGCCAGCTGGAGCAGGGAATTGGAGCACATGAGGTGGGGGGGAAATGAGGGCTCTGGTGGGAGTGCAGACTCTGGTGTGGGGCCAGGGATGATGGATAATGAGGTGCAGGAGGGTACTCCAGAGTGGAATGGAGGAGTTCAGAGGGCAGGCGGGTGCTCTTGAATGGGGCAGGGTATTGGGGTGCATTGGGGGGTGAGGCTCTGGCTGGGGGTGCATGCAGACTCTGGGTGGGGACAGGGTGGAGAAACATGATTTTAAAAAATTTAAAAAATTGGATTTTTTTAATTTAAATCGGATTTTTGATAGGCTTTTTTCCTCAAAAAGCATATCTAAAGATAGTTTTAATTAACATACCTTATAGGTCAGAAATATCTCATCATGGAATAGAGGTTTATAAATTTTATAGTATGAGACAAAATATTCATGTAATGTTTAAGAAAAGTTTTGTAAATGAGTTCCAATAGTTCATGGATTAGGGACCCAATTTTATGGGATTCCAGGGGCTTCTGTACAGATTATTTAGGTTAATCGTTCTGTCTACTCAGTGGGACTCAGTGCTCAGTCTAGAAGATACCATGAGAGATGCTTAGTTTGCAGTTCTCAAACTGTGGATTCGTCTCCAGAGGTAACATGCTTGTTAACAGCAAACATGTTTTTTAAATAAATAAATAGAAGTGAGAAATAACAGATCTCAACCCTATTGCCCCTTTGCAAATTTGTGTACACTGAATCAATCCCTTAGGTCTCTCTTAAAGTGAAAAGTTTCAAAAAGTTCAATGATTGTTGGGGGCAGAACAGATCTGGAGAAGGAGAAGAAGTCTGGAGATAAATGTGAGAAGGGAGAGGCAGGCAGTAGAAACAAAAGTGAAGATGTCTGAGCAGCATATTCCAGAAGTCTTGAGGTCTTTCTGAGTGTAGCCTTCATTGATTTGAGATCTACCATACTATTCTCTCACTAGAAGGGAAAGCCTATAATGGCAGCGGGCCGTAAAAGAGACCCAGTTTGGTAATATTTTAATGAAGTTCATCTACCTGTAAGTAAGACAGGCATGTGTGCAAAATGAGACAGTGCAACAAAGAAATGCAAGGCCTGGTTGCCTGAATGAAACAACATCATGAGAAGTGTTCCTTCTCAGGAGGAAGCTGAGTTGAAGATGATGAAAGCAACATGTCTGAACATGCAGGATCTTCAGGTTGGTCAACTGTTTTATTTCATACTTCTTTCTTAAGGACTGCCTGTCTTCTTCCTTACAGACTATTCTTGAATTCTCATGTTTGAGGAAGAAAAATGTAGTAGTTTCTCTATGGTACTATCATTTTAGATTCAATTGTGATAAAAATTAAATAACTGAAATAGGCAGATCTTCCTTTTATAATTTCACCTTTAAAGTAGTAGTAAGTGTCAGTGAATACAATGAGTAATACTAAATGAGCAGTATGGTAATAATTAAATAACTGCATTGACTTATTTTGTTTAGGAGAATCCATCCTCAACATGCAGGATCCTGAAAACTAACCATCTTCAAGATCACCATTTTCTATAGTTTCAAAGTTACCTGCCAATGATAGTGTTTCAGTCACATCATGTATGCTACATAGCCACAGTATATCACCTGTAGCAAAAAGGAAAAAAAACAAACTCCATCATCCAGAAACAACCACAGATAAGTTTGTGATAAGAACCAATAGATTATAAAAGAGGTAATTTGATGAAAAACTTGCCTGGTTTGTTTATGCAACAAACTCTCTTTTCTGTATGATTGCAAACCTACACTTCATTAGCATGGTTCAGTCATTAAAACCAGGATACAGTCCACCCAACAGAGCAGATGTCTCAGGCAAATTGCTGGATAAAGTGTATGAAAGAGAAATTGAGCAGTGCGCAAAAGGTCTAGAGGGTGAAATTATTAACCTGAGTCTTGATGGGTGGAGCAATGTCCACAATAATCCTGTTGTATGTGCTTGTGTGACAACAGAAGAAGGGGATGTCGTCTTTACAGAAACAATTGGTACATCAGGAATTTCACAGACAGCGGAATACTTACAAGAAGTAGCAGTAAAAGCTATCACAAACTGAAAACAAATTCAAATGTCTAATACGCAGCTTGGTCACAGACAATGCTGCAAATGTATCCAAGATGCGAAGAAATTATTTGGAAGAGAATGAAGAGTCCCAAGCTAAAAACATATAGTTGCAGTGCTCTTTTGAGGCACCTCTTAGTCAAAGACTGCAGTGTTCCAGAAATAAAGGCTAATGTTGTTGAAATTGCAAAATACTGCCATAAGAACCAATTTGCAGCAGCTGCTCTGAATAAAGTGGGAGGAACCAAGCTAACTCTGCCACTTGACAAGTGATGGAACAGAGACATTACAAGCCTTAAAAAACGAATGAGACAAGCACTATCTCCAGCTTGTTTTCTTGCAAATATTCTCAGTGCTCGGTACCAGAGTCAAACATTAACTGCTGGAGAAGAGGAGTTGGCTATGACATGGACATCCAGCAACATCCCTCCATAATGCCAACTATAATAAACTTCAGAGCTAAGGGTGAACGTTCAAGAAATACAGGTTTGCTGATGATCTTTTAAAGAGAGTCACACCAGTGACTTAAGCATTTGGATTGATAATCTCACTTTTAACAGCAGTAGCTTCTTCTGCTGGTGTAGAAAGAATATTTTTCCTTTGGACTAATTCATTCCAAATTGAGAAATCGTTTGGGACCTGAAAAGCAGGAAAGCTTGTTTTTCTTTTCCAGATTATGAACAAGCAGGAAAATGAAGGTGAAGATGACTGAGTTAGCTACAGAAGCCAATATTTTAAGTTTATCATGTTGAACTGGCTGACAGTCAATTTAACTTTTGTTTTTTTAAATATATTTCATTTAACTATTTTAGTTAAAAACAATTTTAAGAAAAACAAACCTGATTTTAAAAAAAACTGGAATGTTTAACTAAATTCAAACATTCATATGCTTGTTTTGTTAAAATATGTTTTCTGTTGAAGAAAAAAATCCAGAATACATAACATTGTTTTAGTTAAATAAAACAATTTAAATGTCTGTCTGGTGATATTCTCCTCCTAATACAGCATGGGAAGAATATCCTCCAAATATGAACGACAGTTCACATCTAGTGACTTCATAAATATCTGCTTCAATTACCTTTGGTAAATGAAATAACTAACCAGTCATTCATTTTCTGATATAGCTGTAAAATTAATCTGAAAAGTTTTCAAAATATATAACTTTAAAGATGTATAGTGTGTACCTTCTAAAAATGAAACCTACATCTATCTCTGAGTTGTGAAGAATATGTATTAAGGTTATAACAACCAACAAGAATGCACTTTTATGTAAAAGCAGCAGAGAATCCTGTGGCACCTTATAGACTAACAGACGTTTCGGATCATGAGCTTTCGTGGGTGAATACCCACTTCGTCAGATGA
>NC_133776.1:58161819-58231781 GCF_003597395.2 Chelonoidis abingdonii
TATCTCTAGCTTGCTTGCTAGCATATGTATACCTGCCCCTGGAAATTTCCACTACATTCATCTGATGAAGTGGGTATTCACCCACGAAAGCTCATGATCCAGAACGTCTGTTAGTCTATAAGGTGCCACAGGATTCTCTGCTGCTTTTACAGATTCAGACTAACATGGCTACTCCTCTGATACTTGACACTGTTATGTAGAAATCCATGATTAAACTGAGTCTTCCTGACTGCCCCTGTTTCCGGGGACTGCACGGAGTTGCTGCACGAACAGAGCAAGGCAAGCTCCTGATCCCACTCCCTGGCAGGGGCTTGCAGACCAGATTAAAAAGTGCGATGGGCTGGGTGCGGCCTGTGGGCCATAGTTTGCCCACCCCTGTGTTAGTATTATCCAGTAAGAGTTAATGTCCCTTTGGAATTTTCAGCATCATAATGTCCTCAAAATATCATCTGTTTTGACTCTCTTCAAATTGTGGATGTTTGGGTTGGTGAAAGGGATGATAAATGTTTAAATCAGTTGTTCTTAACCTTTACTGCAGCCTGTACCCCTTTGGTTCTCAAAAATGTTCTCGCACTCCTTATCAAAAATCATTGAAGCAGGTCAGTTCTTTAAACCTAGATATATCATAACTATAGAAAGAGAGAGAATTATATATTTTAATTTCACATTTAAAATGTAATGCAGTAATCGTTTAAAAATGTATAATGTTAATAAATACATAGGTTTGATGAAACAAAATAGTTGTACTTGCATGCCTTTGTTTAATTTGTGTTTTCAATGATTACCTTCTTAAAAAAAAATCAGGCATGTCTCATATCCCCAGAAAGGGCATCTCGCACCGCAGGTTAAGAACCACTGGTTTAAATGTGTGGAAAATATGCATGTAAGTCCTAGGCTTTTTTGTTTTTTATCTGGCACTGATATACCATAGTGTTAGATAACGTAGAATGGTCCTACTTGGCCTTTAAACTTAGTAATTTCTGAGGTATCTAGCCTGACCTGCATAACACAGGCCAAAACACCTCACCTAATTCCTACATCAAGACCATAACTCCTGCTTCAGCTATAACACCTTTTAGAAAGGTATCCAGTCTTAGCTTATAGATGGAAAGTGATGGAGAATCCACCACATTCCTAGGTAAATTGTGCCAATGGCTAATTATCCTCACTTAAAAATGTGCCTTATTTCTATACTGACTTGCTGAGCTTTAGCTTGCAATCATTGAATCTTGTTTTGCCTTTTTCTGCTAAATTAGGGAGCTGACTGCTATCAGAAATCTCTCTTGCATGTACTTGTAGACTGTGACTAAGTTGCCTCTTAACCTTCTCTTTGATGAACTAAATAGATTAAGCTTTCAGACTGAAATACCTGACAAATCTCTTTGCAGTAACAGCTGTGTTATATCCTGAAGTAGTGCATTTATAAACTAGGGTTGTCATAGACAGAGAGGGGTTAAAAATTCCATTCTGTGTGTGAATCACTCTGGGTGCTCTGGTCATATTGTTACTGTTTTCTGATGGGTTTCAGGGACCGAAGCACTGAAAGGAGGATCTTTGCTTTTTGATGATCTCCCACCATCTAGCAGCTCAGGTAAGGGGATATAGCCTTCTCCCACATGCCTGACCTTTCCCTGCTTACAAATGCTTCACCTCTTTTTCTGCTATGGTTTGTCTAAAACGTATTTTTCATTTTGGTAACTAAATCAGTCTCCATCTTCATGGCTAGGGATTTTTTCATTTTTAGCTGCGAGGCTGGGAAATGTTTTAAATGTGCACACTATTTCATCGTCTGCAAGAGAGGGTAGAGAATCAAGACACTTTTGTGGGGAGGAGGGAGAATGATTTTTGTGAGCTTTTTTCCTGATGCTGATCTAATCTTTTTGTCTCTCCCTCTACTTCTATTAGTTAAGCCATTCAGTTTTCTGTTTTTTTCTAGTCCTTTTGGATTTTATGCATTCCCCTTTATCTTGCTTCTTTCTTTCTTTCTCTCTCCCCCCTTTCCTCTCTCTGTCTTCATGTCTCTCTGGGATATTCTTAAGAATCCATATTTTTTCTGTGTAGTCAGTCAGTACTGCTTTTTTTCTGGGCATGGATGTGTGAGACCAAACTAGTTACGTGTGCTGCCATAGAGCCACCAGTGCATCTTATGCCCCTTTGTGTGTCCCATTTCCACTTTCATATTTTGTCCCTTGCCACTGCTCTGTTTTTTCTCTTCCCCTCATCCCTGCCCAATGACAGAGTGAATAGGACACAATAATAGAATCCTAGAATATCAGGGTTGGAAGGGACCTCAGGAGGTCATGTAGTCCAACCCCCTACTCAAACCAGGGCCAATCCTCAGAAAGATTTCTGCCCCAGATCCCTAAATGGCCCCCTCAAGGATTGAACTCACAACCCTGGGTTTAGCAAGCCAATGCTCAAGCCACTGAGCTATCCCTCCCCCGAATCCTTACCAGTATTTCTCTTGCCAGCACTGGTGGAGAAGCACCATGTGCAGGAAAAGCAGCACAAATGGGATTTATTGCAGAAATCTCTTTAAGAGAAATTTTCAAAAATAAAGTGGGAGAACATGGGATTTCCATAATCTGGTTTTGAATTAAAACCCTTGTTGGATGTATTAGAAATTGGTCTGTCCGTAGTTCAGCCCCACAGCATCTGCCCTGGTAGACGCTCCTGCTATTGTCACTCTGCACATTTGGTATAAACAAAATGTGATGGGGAAATCCCTCCTGTAGTGGGTGTGGGTGTCTAGGGAGTTTTTGTTCATGCTTAGTGTGCATATATAGCCTTTTGCACAAATGTTTATTAATATAAGAAAAATATCATGGTATAAATTTAAAAATGAGTGATTTTCAAATGTGTTGCGCACCCACAGCTTCTCAGTACCTTTGAAAAATCTGACCACTTATCACAAAATAATTTGGCCACATAATGGCTGCAGTGTCTGTACAAAATAGAAAATGAGAGAGGGTTATACAAGATGGTGTGACAGCTTCTGTAGCCTGCCCAGACTCCTGTATGTGTATTTGTAAAATCTGTGGGTGAGTATTTAAGTGATACTTTGTTAACTTGGTGCTCTGTAGGGCCAGATATCTCCCCTCTTAGTCATGTTCAGCGTACCTGATTATACACACAGTCCTATTGATTTAATGTGCATAAAGGGTGGAAGAGTCCAACCCTTAGTCCTTTTTTCCATCATTTCTTTTATGGCAAATATTAGTTTTGATACCACTTTTTATAGGAATTCAGAGTTATTAAAAAAAACTTATTTGTATAATTATCGGTATGGGATTGTATTGTGTGCCCATTGTGAAATATATTGTCGATTTACTAGAAGTCATTAAATCCACTTTACTGGGTGTGTGTTTTGTCAAGTAAAAGAAATGTTTAAATTAAGTCTATCTGATGTAAACGTATCCCAGACAGGATTTGAGCTCAAGGTCAACTGCTTCCTTAAGTGCATTTCAGGTGTTCTGATAAGTCACCAGAGTGATATTTCTGGGGGAATTCTGTGCATCTGCCAACACACACAATTCATCTGTCTCACATTATTTTGTATTTTCCTGCATAAAAAAACATTTTGCCTAAGAAGTACTGCAGTTCTAATCTTCTGTGCTGCCAGAACAGCCAGCTGTGTTCATGTCAGCTGTTCTAGTGCCACAGCGGCCTGTGGTGGGCAAAAGGCACAACTGCAGCACTTCTTCGGCAAAATGTATCTTATGCAGGAAAATACAAAATTCTATGCCTAGTGCTGCAGAATTCCCCCAGGAGTAGAGTTCATCACAGCACCCTGCCCACAGAGCCATGTTAGGCAGAATGGGACACACAAGGTGACTGGGTGGGGTGTGTGTCACAGACGGATTCGGTATGTCCTGTTCTCTTCTCCCCCCACCCCCCACACTAGCCAAACTGGAGCATGGACTAGTGGGGTGATAGTGTTGAGCTTGGGTACATGGGAGGGGGGCTGCAGAGACCCAGGGGGATGAGAAGTGCAGGGACGGGCAGATGTGCCTGACTGAATGGGAGAGGCTTGGGGTCAGCCTAGGTCTGCATGGGGGAGGCTTCCCAACACCCTAACAATCCCACCCACCCCCAAAAAAGAAAAACCTTGCACCCAGCACCCTCCAGATTCACTCCTAGGCTCCTTCCCTCTCCCTCATCTCTTCCATTACTCCTGCCTCTGCCAAGCCTGTGTACTGCTTCTGACAGGTGAAGGAAATACAGTTCTGTATTGTAATTTAAATGAATTACACAAAGTTCTGTATTAATATGCCTAGTAAGGAATATGTTAAAAAAAAGATTCTGGTAATTTTTTTCTCATTTTAGTCTGTATTGTTACAGACATACTTGCTGACAGATATTTTGAAATAAATTATCAAAATAATTGTAACTGGCATGATTCTTTTGTTGTTTTGACAAAATATGGAGAATTTTTACTGTTTTGGTGCAGAATTCCCCCAGGAGTGAATAAGAGCCCAGATAAGTTGAACTGGTCATTGTTTTGTTAGTTCAACGGTAAGAAGAAAAGACTCCCTTTTTGGTCATATATTTTTTTTCTTCCTATTAAAATGACTGTGGGAGATGTGCACAGAAATATAACCTGAATAACGTGCTTAGGTGTGACCTACTTCAGGCAATTCACTGGAGTTCATTTCCAGTTCAAATATACATTGTCGTTGTAATGTTTTTCCACCCTCTAACTTACTTAGGCCCCAGTTCTGCAAAGACTTAAACCTGACATTACACATCATGAGTGGTCCCATTAAGAAATGTGACTAGTCTGCTTGACTTTAAGTTAAGCATGTGTAAGCTTTGCAGGAGTGGGCCTTAGCCACTATAATGATTCTTTAAACTCCATACCATATTCGCATAACTAAAAAGAAATATCTCAGCAAGAAGCCTCCTTTCTGTTTGTTTTGAAGTTAACCAATAATCAGCTCAGGCTGAGCATTTTTAAGGGGATATCACCAACTTGAAAAATCCCATTTCTGCCTGAAGAGGGTTTTTATTTTTATTTTACCTACTGTAGTTACAGGTAACAACTAGGATGATTGTAACTGGGTGAAGTTAAGATTTTTTTGTGTTTTTAGTTTTTGTGCTTTTTACAGCACTTGGTATAGTCAGTTTTGCTGTTTCCCCCCATATAGCTGTATTTACCTTGCTGAAAATATCTTCAAACACCAAAAGAAGAGCAGAAAAACTCTTGAACTTTTAAAAAAATAAATCAAAACCTATTTTTTAAAAGGTGCTCACTTGAGTTTTTTAAAATAGTCAGCGTTGCAGTATTTATGTTTGATAGCATTCCTTTCTCCAAGTAACATACTGGGAATAATCATGAGGTCCCAGCTCTTAGTCATACATGACATCAGATGGTTGTAAGGACATTAACATCTACTAGCTATTTGCTGTGAACTGAAAGCCACGGGCTTCCAGCATCTTAGAAGAGCTCAGCAGGGTAGATGGATGTGGTTCAGAAGAAAAAGCCCTGGTTGGTAGAAAAGGAAGAGAGCAAAATGGGAGAAGAACTGAGGTGTACTTCAGATCCTGTGAGGAATTCAAATTACTTAGAACATCAGTGATAAAGATGCAGATTTCTTCAATTTGCTATTTGTCTCCTCTGCTAAAGGCCATTGGTCTTCATGTAAATACTTAGCAGTGTTATCTGAAATAACCTAATAGAATCTCTGCCCCTTCATTTCCTACAATAGCCAAGGTTTCTAAAGGAGTCATTTTAACTTTTGTAAATCAGAAGTGCTTTAGCTAGAAATGATTACAAAGGAGTTCTGACTATTTCCAGGAAAGTGGCAGTTTCTGTCTTGTGCAGTAGCAGTCTGTAGTTAGGGTGGAGGGGTCATTTGGGGCAAGGATTGTTCTAGAATAGTGGGGCATTCCTTTTCTTCCTGTGAATAACTTTTCAGGTATGTTCTGACTCTGCTCTGTGTTTTAGGGAAAGAAGCACAAACAGGGCCTTTGCTTTTTGATGATCTTCCACCGGTCAGCAGTGCTGACTCAGGTATGAGGACTCTAATCATTGTCTTGGCATCTGCCTAGCTTGTTTGCATCAGCACCTCTTCTCACACTGAGATTTTGTCTAAACCTTTTTTATTATACATAAGTATAGGATAAAATCTTCCAGAATATCTACATGTTTGTGTCCATCTTCCTCCTCACTCATTTCTTCAGCTAATATAAATTGCTATCTTAATATGGATCTTTCATATTTTTTGAAATGTTAATATGGGGCATATTAAAGACATCAGCATAAGACCTAGGTCCTCCCATTGTTTGCTAATAATTGTTTTATATCCTGGAGAGGTACACATTTAAACTGACCTGGTCTGAGTAAGCTGACATTTTGTAGCCTTCACACATCTGTTGGACGTGATCAGAATTCTGCTCATGGGGTGAAGGCACTCAGTTTACATTTGTTGACTGTTTTCTTGTGTTTCAGGGGCAGCAGGACCTTTGCTCTTTGATGATCTCCCACCAGCCAGCAGTGGTGACTCAGGTAAGGGACTTGTATGGAAGGACCCTCATGAAGGCTGTTACATGTCTTTTCTCGTAGAATTTGTCAGCATAGCTTGTCATACTGGGATTGTGATTCATTTTGTTCTTTCCAACAATCTTGCCTGTATCTTGGTGAGTATTTGGGCACTTGTACTGGTAATGGAGACGTATTCATGTAACTAAAAATCTAAGTTCATCAAACATGGGTCTATCTGCAGAAGTAAGTACATGCATCAGTTCCTTCTAGCTGACTCCATAACATCTCTGATGTCCTTGAAGGACTGCAGGTAATGGGTTTTATAATACACTGATTCTCAACCAGGGGTATGCAGAGGTCTTCCAGGAGGTACATCAACTCATCTAGATATTTGTCTAGTTTTATAACAGACTACATAAAAAGCGCTAGCAAAGTCAGTACAAACTAAAATTTCATACAATGACTTGTTTATACACTGAAATGTAAGTACAATATTTATATTCCAGTTGATTTATTTGATAATTATATGGTAAAAATGAGAAAATAAGCAATGTTTCAGTACTAGTGTGCTGTGACACTTTTTTGTATTTTTTTGTCTGATTTGTAAGCAAGCGCTTTTCAAGTGAGGTGGAATTTGGGGGTACAGAAGACAAATCAGATTCATGAAGAGGGTACAGTAGTCTGGAAAGGTTGAGAGCCACTGTTGTACTATGGGCTTTTTGGAGGTTGGAGTGAACTTAGTGCTCTCTAAAGTGAAAAGTGTAAAGAGCACTGGCTATAGTTACACATGCCGCAGTTAAGCACTATACAAGCTTCTTACAGCATTGCCATTGTGACTTGATCCTGGCCAAAACTGCCTGCTGCTGTTACAGTTGTGGTGTAACTTAAAGCTAGACTGGCACATTTGCCAAATTTTCATCATGTAGGCAGATAGTCATTAGGGACTAGGAAGAGACTCATTCCATGAGCACTGAATCCACTGTCACTTCAGATTCCATGCTAATTATGTTTCTACCTCATCACTCCTGACTTTATTTTGTAATCCATCCTGTCTTTTATATCTCTTCTATAGAAGAATAGTATTGTCTCTCCTAGAAAGTAGTAACAATCCTTTTCAGGCATGATAGTCTTGTTTCAAAAACTAGAAATTCCTCAACTTCAAACTTTTGGTTTTAACATGTCCAAGCAGTCAACCCAGATCAGTCTGGTAGCTAGGAAACTAATGACAAGGCCAAAGTGGGGGAGAGGGAAGTCTGCCAACCAAAATTTACCAGACTGTAGTAGTGCATAACACTTCAGTGTAAAAGGAATTGTTCTCTTGAATGTAAGAGATGAATGATTCCCATAAATAAAAACAAGAGCAGAAAACACTTCTGAAACGTCTTCAGATATCTGTATTTTTGCTGTCTTCTAGCTTCACGCATCACTGAGCAGGTCTCAGCAGTAGGAAATCATGGGAAAGGAGAGAAGAGGAAAGTCTCAGAGGAAGAGGAGAATGGCCATGAAGAACTTGTGGAAAAGAAAGTTTGTAAAGGTTTTCAGACAGTTTGAAAACAAATGTACTCTGTTTTGTACTCTTTACGTGGGGTTGAGTAAGTCCAGATCAAAGCTGATCTTTGATTCCTCAGTACACTTTCTGTGATTACTCTAAGAAATGAAGTGTGCTGTCTGCTGGCAGAGTTCATACTTAGATCACAGGGTTTGGGTGCATCGCCTAAGTATGTTCTTATTAATTTGGGAGGCTGTGAGCAGTTGTGATGAACCAGCCCAGAAGTATAATAGTGGGTACTCTCTCAACCATGCAGATACTCACAGTCGGAGCACAAGTCCTGGAGTAGCAGAGGTGTGGAAGTGACTGTTTGTTTGACTCCTGGCAGAGTGGTTCAGACAACCTTGCCCCTCTGGCATCTTGTCACTCCATCAAATGGTTGCAATGAAAAGAGAGAACTGAGAAAAATGGCTTAACCTTTAACATCTGGCTTGCTTGCCTTTTGGTGCAGATGTGTAAGACACAGTAGTGATACGGATTTCCTAACATTGCATAGGCTTTGAGAACTGGATGTGTTCAGTAGGTTCAGACTAAGAAAGATATATTTGATTGAAGCAACATTTGGTTTAGCTTTATTTTATCTATTGTTTGCAGCCTCATTACAGATTTACTGTTTTGTTAAGAGCAGGGGTCTCAAACTCAGTTTACCTTTGGGCTAGTGCCAGTCCTCAAATCCTCCCAGCAGGCCAATGTCACTCATGCTTCCCAGAACCCGCCCCCCAAAAACTCCACCCTCCCAGCTGCCTAAGGCTCTGGAACGGAGTTTGGGTTGGGGAGGAGGTCTGGGGTAGCCGATTGGAGTGCAGACTCTGGGAAGGAGTTTTGGGCGGGAGGGAGTGTGGGGATGGGGCACAGGCTCTGGGAGGGAGTTTGGGGGCAGGAGGGGGTGTGGCGTTAACTTGGGGCTCCGGGGCAGGCCGGGGAGCCTCTGCGTGCTTCTGCCCCCAGGCACCGCCCTCGCAGCGTCCCGTTGGCCGCAGGGGTGCTCGAGGCAGCAGCAGCATGGGAAGGCACAGCCCCACCCCATCCCTGGGCCGCAGGGAGGCACCGGCAGCCACTGGAGCAAGCAGGCAGGCACCGCTCAGTTCCGCTGCACTGCCAGGGCCCCTGAGGGGGGAGGACCCGGAGGCGGCAGGTGTGGCCAAGGGAGAGACTTGGCCCCAAAACTGCTGGAGCCCCGCAGGCCACATTGGGGAGCCTTGTGAGTCTGCAGATGGGAGTTTGAGACCCCTGATCAAGAGAGTTTCCATGGAGTGCATCCATCTCCTGGTCGTGCGATGATATCCCAGTCTAATGTAGCGTAGCACTCAAGCTTGGTTGCCCTGCTTCAATAGGATGCAAACTGTCTTACAGTTTCTGATATTGGGGACACTTAATACTAGTTTCACAAAGCATGTCATTTTCAGCAAATGGTTCCAAAAGCTGACTCTCTCTTAAAAAAACCTTTAATTTCAAGTACAGCCCACGCAGGGCAAGACATGCTTCTTGTCATGATGCCATGGGATTGTCAGAATCTTGCATAAAGCAACATGATCACAAGTTTGTAACTCAGGCTTAGGAAACAGAGGAGTTTCATGCATGTAATTTTGCTTTTTTTCTCACTAGCATCTGGAGGCATCTTTGGACTGAAAGGTTATATGGCAGAGAGGAAAGGGGAACGAGAGGAGATGCAGGATGCACATGTCATCTTGAATGACATCACTGAGGAGTGCAGACCCCTTCCCCCTCAAATGTAAGTAGGCCAGACCTCCGGAGCCCGGGAGTAACATTGTAGTAGAATAGAGTCATGACAAGAAGATGAAAGAGCTCCAATTAACTTTGCTTGAGCTCTTGACAATGATCCCTCACTCTAGCAATGACTGCTCATGACTAAATATTGCTGTGTGTGGTGGCATGGGTGATCTGGATTGTATTCCTTGCTCTGCCACTGATCTTGAGAAAATCATGTAAGGTTTGATGATGCAAAAGTTGCCTCATTTGTTAGGTGGTCCACATCAGGTGCCTATGACCTGACGTTTTTCTTTTTATTTATTTATTTTCCCCATGAAGTCCTGAGTACCCACCACTCCCGTTGACTTCAGTAGAAGTCAACTCCTCCTAGTACCTCTGGATATCAGGCCCAAGATACCTGAAGGCTCTGAACTTGAGTATAGCTGTTTAAGCCTTGCCTTTGGGGTTTCACAACAGTTAAAATCCCAATTGTGGCAGTGATGAGGAGCTTGGATACTTGGAGAAGAGAAGCCATCAGGTATCAAACACTCAAATTAACTATACCTTTCAGATGATTAGCGGGGAAGTGATGGAATGTATCATTTTTAAAAACAACACTGATAGGCCATAAAGTATCACTTAAACACATTCTTTTAAAGCTAAATATGTGATCTAAAGTTTGTAGAACAAAAGGCAATTTGACAGTAGTTTGTCCCCATGTCTCTTGTATATTGCACAGCTGTAGCAACCATTCTGCATGCAGAGAATTCTGGGATGTGTTGGACTGGCATCTGTGCATAGCAAATTCTGAAATTGTTGGAGAGAGGCTCCAGAGCTGGAGTGCCCATGAGGTGGAATGTTTAGCTGCTGTTTAAATGTAGCTGGGAGCCATAGCCTCTTTTCCTTTCCTTCATTTCCTGGGGGAGGTGGGGAAACTTTTTTAGTACTCATACATGCTAGCGCTATGCTTTTTAGAGGAAATGCTGCATTTTCTGTCCCAGTACAGGTTGGGAGAGGTGCTAGGGACACAAGCCTCTTTACTAAATCTTAACTTCTGGTTGATACCAGCCTTTTCACAGCTAGTTTACATTAATGTTTATTCCTTTGCAGAACCCGTGTTTCATACTTTGCCGTTTTTGATGGCCATGGGGGAGTTCGAGCTTCAAAATTTGCAGCACAAAATTTGCACCAAAACCTGATTAGGAAATTTCCTAAAGGTAAAAGAGGGCCATGTGGGGGCATGTGCATCATCTTTCATTCCTCATGACTTACTGCTGTGGTGTGTCCACTAAGAAATGACTTTGGATAGCCAGAATTAGGGACATAGTTGTGTGTGGAGTATTGGGCGACCATGCCTCTAGGCTGGAGATAGGTAAGGTGTGAGCAGATTTGTGACGCTATCAAGCCAAAAACCATAAGTGTTAGCTAGGTTAGGCAAGTTCGATGAAATAGCCATAGCAGATCTGTGAATATGGCTGAGGAAAATAATAGCATCACAATTGGTGTCCCTTGTCTTCAAGGGTGAATAACTAGGCTGTTATACAAACTGGCCATGCGCTTTTATATCTGAATCTTTGGCAGGTGGGCACATGGGTCATGTCTGCTCTACGTAAGTAACGTGTGCAGTGTGACCTGTTTATGCATGTCAGACAGGTGAGGAAGGGGACAGGGATTAGATGAGCATGGTGCTTCAAAAGGAGCATGCTCCACTTTCTCTTTTGTGACAGGAGAGGTAGTCAGTGTGGAGAAAACAGTGAAGAGATGCCTTCTGGACTCTTTCAAACATACAGATGAGGAGTTCCTGAGGCAGGCCTCCAGTCAGTAAGTATAAGTGTCCGCCAGAGCTACTTGTAACTATTAAAAATGTTTTTATCTTTCCTAGACCCCAATTCTGAGTTGTACCTCCTAAGTGGTACGGCCAGAAGGTGAAGCTCCTACACTGGGGCAAAAACCATAAGAATGGCCCTACTGGGTCAGACCAAAGGCCCGTCCAGTCCAGTATCCTGTCTTGCGACAATGGCCAATGCCAGAGGCCCCAGAGGGAGTAAACCGAACAAGTAATGATCAAGTGATCCTGTTGTCCATCACCACCCTCTGACAAACAGGCTAGGGACACCATTCCTTACCCATCCTAGCTAATACCCATTAATGGACTTAACCTCCATGAATTTATCCAGTTTAAAAGAAAACCTTGTTATAGTCCTAGCTTTCACAACCTCCTCAGGTAAGGAGTTCCACAAGTTGTCTGTGCGCTGTGTGAAGATGATCTTCCTTTTATTTGTTTTAAACCTGCTGCCCATTAATTTCATTTGGTGGCCCCTAGTTCTTATATTATGGGAACAAGTAAATAACTTTTCCTTATTCACTTTCTCCACATCACTCATGAATTTATGTACCTCTATCATATCCCCCTTATTCTCTTCTTTTCTAAGCTGAAGAGTCCTAGCCTCTTTAATCTCTCCTCATATGGGACCCATTCCAAACCCTTAATCATTGTAGTTGCCCTTCTCTGAACCTTTTCTAATGCCAGGATATCTTTTTTGAGATGAGGAGACCACATCTGCATTCAGTATTCAAGATGTGAGTGTACCATGGATTTATATAAAGGCAATAAGATATTCTCCATCCCTTTTTTAATGATTCCTGACATCCTGTTTGCTTTTTTGACTGCCGCTGCATCCTGCGTGAACGTCTTCAGAGGACTATCCACAATGACTCCAAGATCTTTCCTGATTAGTTGTAGCTAAATTAGCCCCCATCATATTGTATGTATAGTTGGGGTTATTTTTCCCAATTTGCATTACTTTACATTTATCCACATTAAATTTCATTTGCCATTTTGTTGCCCAATGACTTAGTTTTATGAGATCTTTTTGAAGTTCTTCACAGTCTGCTTTGGTCTTAACTATCTTGAGCAGTTTAGCATCATCTGCAAGCTTTGCCATCTCACTTTTTACCCCTTTCTCAGATCATTTATGAATAAGTTGAATAGGATTGGTCCTAGGACTGACCCTTGCAGAACACCACTAGTTATCCCTCTCCATTCTGAAAAGTCATCATTGCTCTTTGCCAAGAGTCCAGTTGGCCCATATGCAAGTTGGAGCCACATCCTTCAATGGCTCCTGATAAGCTGGCAGAGTGGCCATAATAGCCGGAGTGTAGTGCACTCCAGCCCTGCCCCCCCTACACTACAGGTTGTACAGGACAGCAACATAGGGCTACCCTGTGCTGTAAGGGTATGACCAGGATTGCCATGGGGACTAAGGTATTACGGGGCCAGAATGTGAGCCAAAACTGGCCTCTATCCCTCTCTTTTGTAGCACCTTTTGTGACCTGTATCCAAGGAGATCTTGCATATTACTAAAATAACAGAAACAACAAGGAGTCCGGTGGCACCTAAAAGACTAACAGATTTATTTGGGCATAAGCTTTCATGGGTAAAAAACCACTTCAGTGAAAGCAATAGTTTTTTAACTTAAATCTGCAAGCTCATAGCATGACACAGTGGCATGTTCCTAGCACAAGGAATTCCAGATATTCAGGGAGTTCTGCATCGCCCTCTATCCAGAATTGAGGTGGCTACCAGCAGATATACTCCCACATAGAGCAATGGTCATGATCAAGGATTCTAGTGAATCACTGAGATTTTTTTTTTTTCATGCCTTAAGTTGCGTAGTTAACATGAGACAGGCAGATAAAAGTTTACTAGTTAAATCTTGCATTATTTTCAAAACTGCTTTCTAAAGCAGTAGTTCTCAACCTGGGGTCCAGGACCCCCTGGGGGACAGCAGTCAGGTTTCAGGGGGGTCTGCCAAGCAGGGTGGCATTAGACTTAATGGGGCCTAGGGCAGAAAGCCAAAGCCCCACCGCATGGGACTGAAGCCTGTAGTCTTGCCACCCAGGGCTGAAGCCAAAGACTGAGCAACTTAGCTTCACGGGGCCCCCTGTGGTGTGGGGCCGTGAGTAATTGCCCTCCTTGTTACCCCTAACGCCGACCCTGGCTTTCATATGCAGGAAAACAGTTACTGTGGCACAAGTGGGCCGTGGAGTTCTTACAGCATGTTGGGTGGGCCTCAAAAAGAAAAGGGTTGAGAACCACTCCTCTAAAGGATGAATGGGTCTGATGGTTAATGACTAATATTTGAATCATCCTTCTAATTGACTATGCTTCTTTTTAGCTTTGTTCTAATGGAGACTTATTTTCCTTAAGGAAAAACACAGCCTATCCCCACATGTGGGGGAGAGGGGGACCTAACACTTTGATATGCCACCATGTATTGCTTTATACTTAAGCAAAGGTACATGCTGGGTTAATCCGTCTTGGCTACCAACCTTGTATATCCTTTCCATTTCATAACTTTTCATCTATAACACAGCTGGAGAGAGTATCAAGACATCCAGCAGTAAGCTTAGAAATTTCACTTCTTGTGTACATCGCCACAAACCAAACTCTGGCTCAGCCCTCTAACCCTAACCAGTTAAACAAAACAAACATCACCAGTGTAGGCACAAAAAAGTACTAACAGAATTAGTTAAAACAATTATTTGGTATCTTTCCCAAAACCATGTGTGTATTTAAAAAAACAAAATGAAAAAATCCACTCCATCTAACCTGTATATATTATATTCTGTAATCTACAGGCTGGATTTGCAAACTTGTTAGTAATAATATCAGCATGTTGAAATTATGGAGAAATTTAATTAGGCTCTTCAGCATCAGGAAAATTCAATGAAAGATAATTTACGAGCAGATAAGTTTAAAAAATGACACTCAAAATTGTTATACTGTTATATCTGGTCCACAATAAGGAAGACAGTGCTGCAGCTGTAATCCAAGCAGCATTTCTGATTTTACACAGTGCTATCCAGACACTAGTTGAACTACAGCAAGCCAAATGCCAGGAAAACAACTTAAACAGGGGATGGGGATTGCTGAAGCTGGAGGATGGTGGGTACTGTGGGTGATGAGTTGAAATAGTATGGGTACCAGGTATGAGGGTAGAGGGGAAGAGTGAGTAGATTGCACATTCTCCTCTGTTACTGTTGAGTTCCTCACCATCCATCTGCCCTGCACTCTGTGGAAGTTGCCCCTTAGGGAGAACTTTCATTATTTTTTAGGCACGGAAAGCTAGGCAGTTACTGTGAAACTGGTTCTGTCATACCCTTAATTGAGTTTCCTTGGAGTCGAGTGTCACATAGGATGGGAGGGGAAGAAAAACAGGGTCAGGTTCCGGCAGCTGCAGAGAGGTAGCTCTTACCTGCAGCCATCCCTTAGAACCCCACTTTGGGAGTGCCACCCCACAGTTAGAAATTGCTGCTCTATGTTGCTAATCTGTCTTCATCTTTGTATGTATCTTGTCTATAAACCTGTTTTATATAATTAATTTAACAAAAACCTGTGAGCATAATTGGGAGAACTCCCAAACAGAAGCTTGGTGGTTTTGGACTAGCTGACTTCTGAATGCTTTGCAATGGAGGCATCCTTTGCAGGGTTCTCTGAACCTTTTAGAAATAGAACCTCTAACAAAAAATAGCTTATTCCATTGTAACCTTATTTCTGGTGCCTTCAGGAAGCCTGCCTGGAAGGATGGTTCCACAGCCACCTGTGTCCTGGCTGTAGATAATATCCTTTACATTGCCAACCTTGGAGACAGCCGGGTAAGTAGCGCTGAGAAACCTACTACATAGATTTTAATTGTATAACATCCCCAGTACCTACAGGAGGAATGGATTTCCACTCTTTTTGTAGAGATTCTTGTTGGGAGATGCTAAAGTAATTGATTTCCCCACCCACACAACCATTATTTCACTGAAAGAGACTGGGCAGAAGTAGCTGGGAGCTCCCCAACTATTCCTACAAAGATTCCTTCTTGAAGAGGATGGAACTTAGAGTAGCTGTGTGTCCCTCTAGGTTCTAACTTACAAGAACATAAAAATGGCCATACTGGGTCAGACCAGTGGTCCATCTAGTTCAATATCCTGTCTTCTAACAGTGACCAGTGCCAGGTGCTTCAGAGGGAATGAACAGAACAGAACATCATGGAGTGATTCATCCCCTGTCATCCTTTCCCAGCTTCATGGCAAACAGAGACTGGGGCCACTCAGAGCATGAGGTTGCATCTCTGACCATCCTGGCTAATAGCCATTGATGGACCTATCCTCCAGGAATTTAACTAGTTCTTTTTTGAACCCTGTTCTAGTTTTGGCCTTCACAACATCCCCTGCAACAAGTTCTACAGGTTGACTTTGTATTGTGTGAAGAAGTATTTCCTCTTAGAATATCAGGGGTTGGAAGGGACCTCAGGAGGTCATTTAGTCCAACCCCCTGCTCAAAGCAGGACAAATCCCCAGACAGGTTTTTTCGTTTTTGTTTTACCCCAGTTCCCTAAATGGCCCCCTCAAGGATTTGAACTCACAATCCTGAGTTTAGCAGGCCAGTGCTCAAACCACTGAGCTATCCCTGTTTGTTTAACATGGTGCCTCTTAATTTCATTGGGTGACCCCTAGATTCTGTGTTATGTGAAGGAGTCAATAACACTCCCTTATTCACTTTCTCCAGACCAGTATAGATTTTTATAGACCTCTATCATATATCCCCTCTTAGTTGTCTCTCTTCCAAGCTGAGAAGTCCCAGTCTTTTTAATCATTCCTCATACCTCTAATCATTTTTGTTGCCCTTTTCTGAACCTTTTCCCATTCCAATATATCTTTTTGATATGGGGTGAACAGATCTGCACATAGTATTCAAGGTCTGAGCATACCATGGATTTATACAGGGGAAATATGATATTTTCTGTCTTATCTATCCCTTTCTGAATGTTTCCCAACATTCTGTTCGCTTTTTTGACTGCCGCTGCACATTGAGCAGATGTTTTCAGAAAACTATCTACAATGAGTCCAAGGTCTTTCTTGAGTGGCAACAGCTAATTTAGACCCCATCACTTCAGATATATAGTTGGGATTATGTTTTCAATTTGCATTAATCAACACTGAATTTCATCTACCAATTTGTTGCCCAGTCACCCGGTTTTGTGAGATCCCTTTGTAATTCTTTTCAGTCTGTTTTGGACTTGAGTAATTTTGTATCGTATGTAAATTTTGTCACCTCCCTTTTTCAGATCATTTGTCCCTGGGGAACACCACTGTTTACCTCTCTCCATTTGGAAAACTGGCCATTTATTCCTACCCTTTTCTCCCCCCTTCCTTCCCCCCATCTTTTAACCAGTTACTGATCCATGAGAGGACCTTCCCTCTTATCCCATGACAGCTTACTTTGCTTAAAAGCTTTTGAGGGGCCTTGTCAATGGCCTTCCAAAGTCCAAGCACACTGTATCCACTGGATCAGCCTTGTCCACATGCTTGTTGCCCCCTCCAAGAATTCAAATAGATGGAGGCACGATCTTCATTTACAAAAGCCATGTTGACTTCCCTAACAAATCACTTCTGTGTCTGGCAATTCCTTATTATAGTTTCAACCAATTTGCCCGGTACTGAAGTTAGGCTTACTGGACTGTAATTGCTGGGATAGTCTCTGAAGCTTTTTTAAAAAATTGGCATCACATTAGCTATATATAATAATATTGGAGATATATCTATCTACTAGAACTGGAAGGGACCTTGACAGGTCATTCAATCCACTCCCTTGCGTTCACTAGCAGGACCAAGTACTGATTTTTTGCCCCAGATCCCTAAGTGGCCCCCTCAAGGACTGAACTCACAACCCTGGGTTGAGCAGGCCAATGCTTAAACCACTGAGCTATCCCTCCCCCTTACCCTCCAGTCACCTGGTACAGAAACTGATTTAAGCAATTGGTTACATACCACAGTTAGTAGTTCTGCAGTTTCATACTTGAGTTCCTTCAGAACTCTTGGGTGAAGCCCATCTGGTCCTGTTGATTATTTTAATGTATCAGTTTGTTCCAAAACATCCTCTAATGACACCCCGATCTGGGACAGTTCCTCAGGTGAGACATCTAAGAAGAATGGTTTAGGTATGGGGAATCTCCCTCATATCCTCTGCAGTGAAGACTGATGCAAGAATTGTTTTTCTGCAATGACCTTATCTTCCTTGAGTACTCATTTAGCACCTCGACCATCCAATGGCCCCACTGATTGTTTGGCAGACTTTCTGTTTCTGATGTACTTAAAATTGTTAGTTTTTGCATCTCTGGCTAGTTGCTCCTAAAAAAATTTTTTGGCCTGCCTAATTATACTTTTACACTTGACTTGCCAGAGCTTATGGTCCTTTCTGTTTTCCTTAGTAGGATTTAACTTCTAATTTTTAAAGGATGCATTTTTGCCTTTAACCACTTCTTTTACTTTGTTTAGTCATGGAGGTACTTTTTTGTTCCTCTTACTGTGTTTTTTTAATTTGGGGTATGCATTTAATATGAGCATCTATTATGGTGTTTTTTAAAAAGTTTCCATTCAGCTTGCAGGCATTTCACTTCTGGGACTTGACCTTTTTAATTTCTGTTTAACTAGCTTCCCCTTTTTTTGTAGTTCCCCTTTCTGAAATTAAATGATAATGTCGGGGGGCTTCATTGGTGTCTCTCCTCCCCTTCTGCCCCCCACAGGGATGTTAAATTTAATTATACTATGGTTGCTATTATCAAACAGTTTAGCTATATTGACCTCTTGGACTGGATCCTGTACTCCACTTAGATGCAATTCTTGATTTAGTCCTCCCATTGTGGTTTCCAGGACTAGCTGCTCCAGCAGTCATTTATGGTGTCAAAATACTTTATCTCTGCGTCCTATCCTGAGATGACATGTACCCAGTCATTATAGGGATAGTTGAAATCCCTCATTATTACTGAGATTTCTATTTTTTATATCAAAGGGGTAGCCATGTTAGTCTGGATCTGTAAAAGCAGCAAAGAGTCCTGTGGCACCTTATAGACTAACAGGCGTATTGGAGCATGAGCTTTCGTGGGTGAATACCCACTTCGTCGGATGCTGTTAGTCTATAAGGTGCCACACGACTCTTTGCGCTATTTTTTATAGCCTGTAATCTCCCTGAGCATTTCACAGTCACAATCACCATCTTGGTCAGGTGGCCAGTAATGTGAATCTACTGCTATATTCTTGTTATTCAAGCATTGAACTTCTATTCATGAAGATTTTCTATAGTACAGTTCGGTTCATTTTAAGATTTGTACTATATTTGACTCGATGCTTTCTTTCACATATAGTGCCACTCCCTCACCAGCATGACCTGTTCTGTCATTCCTATATATTTTGTGCCCTGGTATTACTGTGTCCCGTTGATTATCATCATTCCACCAAGGTTTCTACTAAGAAGGGCAAATATGACTTCTAGCATTTGTATATAAGCACTTATAAAACTTGTCAATATTTAGCGGTCTGCCGTAATGTGATGTTATGCCCTACTGCAAACCTGTTGTGTTCTTTAGCTGTTTCCTGGTGGACTCTAGGTTGTGCTAGATACCTGATTATATCTTTTAGTTAGTGGTGTATTCAATTTATTTTAAAATTATTTTTGAAATGCAAGTAATTTATGGGATTTGTAAGACCAATCGTCTTCCTTGCCAAAGGGATATTCAGTACGATATCTTTTGGTCTTGGCATGAGTTATTAGTTCCGGGGGAATTGAACTTGAGAACCTTTGTTCTGCTTTTTTTTGGTAGAGACTTTTACAGGCTTAATACCATTTACTCACAAGGGATTTTTGTCAGCACAGGCGATTTTGTGTCGTTACAACAAGGAAAGTCAGAAACATACAGCCTTAAGTCTCAGTAAAGAACACAACCCTACCCAATATGAGGAGCGAATGAGGATACAGAAGGCTGGAGGAAATGTCAGGTAAACAAGAGAAAGCACAAGAGAAGAGATGGGAGTGAACCTGAACTCGCATCTGGTTTCGATCTGCTGAGCACACCCAACTCCCAAAGAAATCGATTGTGCTTAGCATCTTTGAAAATCAGGGCACATAGGAATCGTGCTAGAGAAGCAGTTGTTTATGGGGTGCCCTCCAAGAATCCCATAACTGGAATGGTTGGCTGGAATTAATTTTCCTGGCCTTAGAAAGAAACTGAGTGTGGATTTGTCCTAGAGGCATGGTACTGTGTTGCAATGACAGGAGGGTGGAGCAGTATTATGTGTCTTTGAATGAAAGCCAGATGGCACTAAACGAGCACATATAAACTAAAACATTTTTGAAGGAAATAAAGAATTTCCTGATGTTGATTTTAAAAAAGTCTATAACAGCTAAAAATTGCTCCTTGAGTGTTTCTAAAGCTGCTTCCTCATTTCCTTGAAATGTTGTTATGCATACAGTGGCACCCTTAGTTCATCAGTTGGGGGTTGTCTATACAGACGGTCAGTGCATGGCAAGGTGAGGCGTAAATCCACTCCACGCTAGTGTGCTGTCCACTGTCCACATGGATCCTGTTGATGCACCCTGAAAGTTCTGTAGTGCGCATTGATATACTCCCATTTCAAAGCAGGGCAGCATTTTAGTATGTGTCAGCAGGGTCCACCCAAACAGTTAACGCACAGCAGGCTAGTGCCAAGTAGATTTACATCCCAGATTGCCATGCACTGTATAGACAAAGCCCTTAGTGATGTTAAGGTTTGAGATGTTCTGTATATTTAAAATGGGTACTTTTTCTATAGCTGGAATGGGCTTCTTTTCAAGTGCACTCACTCTGTGTGCATGTGAACACATAGACACTTTCAGCCTGGTGTGTATAAATACTTAAATATCTGCTGTATTTTAATATTTCCTCACTTTCTTGAAGGTTTCCTCTTGACACAGTCAATGTTTCAACTAGTTACATCTTGACTTTTACAGGGAAGTCCAAATCAGCGTGAAAAGATGTAATTTGGTGTGTGTTTTTTAAATTCCTAAACATTCGGAATGCACGTGCTTCAAGCTCCCCTGGAATCGTATGTTGCAGGGGGTGGGAATGGGTGGGCTAAGGCTTGTAAGATTAGCTTTCTGTAGAAATGACATGTCCCTTATCTTCAGAGATCACATGCCATTATTTGTGTTTATCACCAGTCCATCTCTGCAAGTAGGATGAACAAGTCTCTATTAGTTCTTTGCAGATGTTAGGCAACATCTTCATTGACTAGGAATCTACACCTGTTTCAATGATTAAACGTTTTGTACCAGAGAGAGAGGGAGGAAGGGAACTGTCAGCACACTGAGTTAATTATTGCAGTTTAACAAATAAGAGAAGCACCAGAATGGAGTTCATCCAAGTTTTTGGTGGTGGAGTAGGTTCTGCCTACTGTTTTGAATTCAAAGGTTTACATTTGAGTAACACATGCTCTAGGTCTCTGCACAATTGCCTCTATGTATTAGCCATCACATAATACAAGTAGTGCTGTGTATTAATGATACTCTATAAAGATACACCAGTAAAGCTTAACTAAAGAGAGAATTAAATAGGCAGTGTCTCAGAAAAAGTAGGGGGCAAGCTGATGAGGGGTGGGGCAGCTTGAAGAAATAAGCAACTACCAACTGGAGAATCAGGGCCTAGGCAAAGATGAGGCCATGATTGGAGGAGCAGTGTAAGTGGATTGGCAAAGGGGGGATACAGAGATCAGGATGGAGCAGGTCTCTGCATGGAAAGTCTTTTTTGAAAAGCCAGTTGGGAATTATGAATTAGTTCTAAGTAGGGCTGTCAATTAATTGCAGTTAACTCACTCAATTAACTCAAAAAAATTAATCGCGGTTAATCGCACTGTTAATCAATAGAATACAAATTGAAATTTATTAAACATTTTTAATGTTTTTCTACATTTTCAAATCTATTTCAGTTACAACACAGAATACAAAGTGTACAGTGCTCACTTTATATTTTTTATTACAAATATTTACACTGTAAAAATGATAAACAAAAGAAATAGTATTTTTCAATTCACCTTATACTAGTACACTAGTGCAATCTCTTTGTCGTGAAAGTGAAACTTAAAAATGTTTTTTGTTACATAACTGCACTCAAAGACACAGCAATCTAAAATTTTAAAGCGTATAAGTCCACTCAGTCCTACTTCTTGTTCAGCCAGTCACTAAGAGAAACAAGTTTGTTTACATTTATGGGGGATAGTGCTGCCCACTTCTTAATTACAACGTCACCTGAAAGTGAGAGAAGGCATTCACATGGCACTGTTGTAGCTGGCGTCACAAGATATCTGTACCAGATGCGCTAAAGATTCATATGTGTCTTCGTGCTTTGGCCATCATTCCAGAGGACATGCTTCCATGCTGATGATGCTTGTTAAAATAATGCGTTAATTAAATTTTTTGACTGAATTGCTTGGGGGAGAATTGTCTCCTGCTGTTTTACCCGCATTCTGTGATATATTTAGTGTTGTAGCTGTCTCAAATGATGACCCAGCACATGTTGTTCGTTTTAAGAATACTTTCACTGCAAATTTGACAAAATGCAAAGAAGATACCAATGTGCGATTTCTAAAGGTAGCTACAGCATTTGACCCAAGATTTAAGAATTTGAAGTGCCTTCCAAAATCTGAGAGGGACGAAGTGTGGAGCATGCTTTCAGAAGTCTCAGAAGAGCAACACTGTCTGATGCAGAAACTACAGAACCTGAACCACCAGAAAAGAAAATCAACCTTCTGCTGGCGGCATCTGACTCAGATATGAAAATGAACATGTCAGTCCGCATTGCTTTGGATCATTATTAAGCAGAACCCATCGTCAGCTGGATGCATGTCCTCTGGAATGGTGATTGAAGCATCAAGGGGCCTATGAAACTTTAGCGCATCTTGCAATGCCAGCTACAACGGTGCCATGAGAACATTGTTTTGTTTTTGAATGCAGTCTTTTTTGTACATAATTCTACATTTGTAAGTTCAACTTTCATGATAAAGAGATTGCATTACAGTACTTGTATTAGGGTGAATTGAAAAATACTATTTCTTTTGTCTTTTACAGTGCAAATATTTGTAATAAAAATGAATATAAAGTGAGCACTGTACACTTTGTATTCTGTGTTGCAACTGAAATCAATATAATTGAAAATGTAGAAAACATCCAAAAATATTTAAATAAATTATATTCTATTATTACTTAATAGCGATTCATTTTTTTAATCTATTGATCGCTCTAGTTCTAAGAGGGCTAGAAGGTCAGTAAAGGTGCTGGAAAGAAGGCGTGATGTGGTGGTCTCATTTCTAGGACCCTCCATGGCTTATTCCCAGCCTGTTATTTCATAAATGAGATGTCAGCCTGTACCCTTGTCCGACTGTTGATGTCAGCCTTCATTGCTCTTGGCTGCACCTTCGTGCTTTCTCCCATGTCTTGGGCAAAGCCTCCATTCTGTCCTTCAGATCCTTCCATAAAACTCACCTCTGCCATTGTGTTACCAAAAAAAGTCAGTGGTTAGGCTGCTGGTTTGCTGTGACAGCTGCTTATTATGGTGATCAGAGTCATATGTTACTTTGTACTCCTGTATGATGATTCAGTGTGTTGGCTCTTGTCTTACACTTGGATTATAAATTTTTTAGGGCAGGGACTGTCTTATGTTTGTACAATACTTAGCATAATGGTCTCTAGGCACCACCACAATACAGCTAGTAAATAAAAGATGGGTATAGCACATACATCAGACTTTCTCCATTATCCTGTATCTCTGCCCCAACATGAAGGGACCAACCCTTGTGTTTTGCTAAGGCTGCCAATGAGGGTGAAGATTAATGCTGGTCTGTGGTTTCTATTTGGATACCTGGCCACTGGGAGCTACAGTGACACTGCCAAGGCAGACCACTGAAAAGCCATCTGACAGAGGCTTTCTGCTATTACTGATGGTGCCTTATGTTGAATTATGCCAGGTGCACGGTTAAGGAGGGATTTTCAAAGGTGCTTGTTGATTTCACTGGGAGCAATTAAATCAGCGTTGAGTGCTTTTGAAAAATCCCATGCTCTGGGCATAACTTGATGTATTTAAGCTTTGTTAGATATCCCTAGAGTGTGCGTTTATTGACCTTGCTGGAATTGAATCAGTGACCTGGAAGTGAAAGGCCCATTACCAAATGCCCCCAGGCTCTTGACAGCCTTGAAATGGGAGAGGCACATGGTTCTCTCTCCTTTTTGTGCACATCACTCATGTTTCTGCATGTCACAGCTCCTTTAAAAACAAAATCTGCCTCCAGGGCTTGTCTCCTGCATATCCCTGGCCTGCCAGAAAGCAGATCATCATGTGCAGTTTGAAGAAGTTGCTTGGTACAAACACTGTAATGATACAATGGGTTGTTCTCTCTTGTCACTTTGTGGGAAGAGAGGGTACAGGAAGAGGCATGCTTAGATTTGTGTAATTTCTTAATGCTGCTTCTTTGAGTGCTTGCTCATGTCAATTCCATTCTAGGTGCGTGCATGCCCACATACACAGTCAGAATTTTTTACCTTAGCAGTATCGGGAGGGCCGGCTTTGGCACCCTCTGGAGTGCCGCACTCGTGCGCTGGTATATGAGGAGTCACCAGCCTTATGTCCAGTCAGTTCCTTCTTACTGCCCCTACATTTTGTCAGAGTGACTTCCCCTTGCCTCGGCAAGTGGATAACGGTTTTCCCCAGCACTTATTGTTTGTCTCTCTATATATAGTTGTTTACAGTAGTTAGTAATTAGGTGTTAAGTTATAAGGGTTAGTTTAGTAAGTTAGAGTCTCAGCAGGGATTTTACCCCAGGGTGGGGCATGCCCCAGTCCCCAGGTTTCAAGCCTTGTGGTAGAGGAGATCCCTTGGGAAATGAGGGGGAAAGCGGTCTACTCCAGGATCAGGTACAAAGGAGCCTCAATCTGGTACGTTCCACATGTCACGATCTGGGCCTGTTAATAAACTAAAAGAAATCGACCCTAATACTGGTGCAACGAACAGAGTTCATAGCAGGGTTGGTCCTCGACTCCACACTGGCAAGGTGCTTCCTCCCAGAGGCCCATTTCTGAGCCATGGGAGACCTGATCTTGCATGAGGTCCTGCCTGCTCACCACTGCTTACACATGCCTAAGGTTGTTAGGCCACATGGCAGCCTGTACTCTGTGGTATGTCATGCCCAGCTCCATCTCAGACCCTGCAAGCATGGCTAGTGTCAGTCTACATCTGCAATAGGTACAATCTAGACCGCCAGGTCAGGGTGCCGGACCACATATGGTCATCCCTGGAGTGGTGGTTGGACCCTGGATTGGTGTTGGAGGGAGTTCCATTTGTGTCACCGTCACTGACCCTAGTTTCTGATGCCTTGTGCCTGGGGTGGGGAGCCCACCTGGGCAATCTCAGTACACAAGGTCACTGGTCACGAGATGATCGCTCCCTCCGCATAAACGTCTGAAAGCTCAAAGCAATTCGCTTGGCCAGCCAGGCTTTCGTGCCTCATCTGAGGCGCACGGTGGTCCAGATTCTGATGGACAACACCGCCACAATGTTTTATATCAACAAGCGAGATGGAGCCTGGTCGTCAGCCCTTTGCCAAGAAGCTCTCTGGCTGTGGGACTTCTGTGTGAAGCACGCCATCCATCTCGTGGCAGCGCACCTCCCCGGGGCCAGGAATGTGTTGGCAGATAGCCTCAGCAGGACCTTCTCATCTCGCTACAAGTGGTCACTCCACCCGGAGGTGGGGAACTCCTGCATGGACTTGTTCATGTCCAGATAGAACAGGAAGTGCCACATATTCTGCTTGATTTGGGGGTTGACAGAGGCTCCCTGTCTGCCTTGCTCCCGTGGTTGGGGGCCCTAATGTACGCCTTCCCACCAGTGCCTTTAATCCAGAGTCCTCATGAAGATCAAGCAGGACATGGTGAGGTTAATCCTCATAGTTCTGGCTTGGCCTTTCCAGTACTGATTCGTCACGGTGCTGGATCTCTCAGTGGCCGCTCTGCTGCAGCTGCCACTCTGGCTAGACCTGGTGTCCCAGAACCACGGCAGACTTCTGCACCCAAACCTGGCTGTGCTGCACCTGACGGCTTGGCTGCTGCGTGGTTGAATGCAGAGGAGTCCTTGGCCCGAGTCCAACAGGTCCTATTGGGCAGCAGGAAACCTTCCACCAGGGCAACCTACCTGGCCAAATGAAAAGAGGTTCACATGTTGGGCCTTGGACCAAGGTCTTAGGCCTCACTACAGTCGATCCTGGACTGTTTGGGCCAATCTTCTACATCTCAGGCTACAGGGCTTGTCTCTTTCTTTGATCAAGGTCCACTTAGCTGCTATTTCGGCCTTCCACCCTCTGTTCCAGGGCAGGTGAGTGTTTGCTCACAACATGACAGTCCAGTTTCTAAAAGGTCTGGAGGTCCTATCCTCAGGTCCGTGATCCTGTCCCTCCTCAGGACCTGAATCTCTCACTATCAAGGCTCAAGGGCCCCACTTTCAAGCCATTGGCTTCCTTCCTGTTCCCTTCTTCTGCTTGCATGGAAGGTCTCATTCCTGATGGCAATAACATCAGCCTGTAGGGTCTCTGACTTTAGGGTGCGTACCTTGGAGCTGCCCTATATGGTGTTCCACAAGGACAAGGTTCAGCTGCAGCCACACACAGCCTTCCTGCACAAGGTAGTTTAACAGTTTCATGCCAGCCAGGACATATGAGGTTTTGGAAAGAAAATCAGTAAGTATAAGTCACATGAGGAGCGTGTCACATGAGGAGCTCTGGACGTCAGGAGTATAAGTCACATGAGGAGCTCTGGACGTCAGGAGGGCACTAACTGTTTACACAGAACTAATCCATTCCATAAGTCAATGAAACTATTTGTCATGGTGGCAGACAGGATGGAAGGGCCTTCTTGTGTCCACCCAGAGAATTTCATCAGGGATCACCACTTGCATTTGTTTTTGCTATGAACAGGTGAAAGTGCCCCCACCAGCGATTATAACCACCCATTCAAGCGGAGCACAAGTCTTGGTGGAGGCCTTCCTGGCTCAGGTGCCGATCCAAGATATCTGCAGGGCCACTGCCTGGTCGTCCATCCACCCATTTGTGTCCCATTTCGCGCTTTCCCAGCAGACCCGGGATGTTGTTGGCTTTGGTGGAGCTGTGTTCTAAGCCACACAACCATGAACTCCAAGCCCACCTCCAAGGGTACAGCGTGTGAGTCACCTAGAATAGAATTGACAAGAGCAAGCACTCAGAGGGGAAAAAATGGTTAGCTACCTTTCGTAACTGTTGTTCTTCAACATGTGTTGCTCCTGTCCATTCCACTACCTGCCCTCTTGTCCCTCTGTTGGAGTTGCTGGTAAGAAGGAACTGAGAGAGCGTAGGGCCAGTAGAGCCTTGTATACTGGCGCATGAGCACAATGCTCCAGAGGGTCCCACAGCTAGCCTTATGGATACCACTAAGGCAAAAATGTCTGACAGCTGTGCACATGGGCACGCGCACACTTAGAATGGAATGGATGTGAGCAACATCTCAAAGAACAACGGTTACAAAAGGTAGGTAACCATTTTTCTTCTCTGAAAGCTCATTTTTACCATCCCTATCAACTAGCATTCTTTCCTTGTCCTCTTAATAGGCTGAAGGGATCGGGGTGGAGGATGAGAGCAGGGAAAGTAGAGCCCTGTTTTATAACCAGAAGCAATTTACAGTTAACAAAAAATTGAAAGCTAAACAGCCATTTAAATTAGGATCCATTGATTAGGACTCAGCTTAGTAATAACACTGCTTAAGTTCCTTAAGAAAGTAGCAAGGGTGGCCAATGACTGAGGAGCAATAAAATAGCACTAGAAAACTTGTCCACTCCAGTGTCTTACTGATGCACTAATATTTTTAAAGCAAAAGAATGAAGCCTCCAAAAAGTAGCCCCATCGACACCTTTTGATCTGTAGGTGAGTTAGCAGGATCTTATAATCAGTGGTATCAAAGGCAACAGATAGCTCTAGTTATCTCTGATTGAGAAGAGATCATCACTGATCAGAGCCATAACCACAGTAGAACCCAAACTGGGAGGGGTCAAGGAAGTCAGAGGCATCCAGGGAATGTGTCACAATATTCCCACTCTTAACTGAAAGAGAAAATTAGAGACAAGTCAATAATTTGACAGATTGTCACGGTCAAGCATTTTAATTGGTGGAAAAATAGCCAGGTCCAGGTGCTTCATTTTTTCTGTCTTAGTATAACACTACATATGATGATCCCACTCCATTCTCTTGCCTCCCCCAATGCAGTGGTATTTCCATTCAAAATTATAGTCCTCTTCTGAGTTCATGATGGAAACTCACTTTCATTAGCAAATCACTTGTGGTCCATTCTTAATTCTCACTGTCTTCTGTTAAAAATATCTCCTATGTGTAGCCTCTCCTTTTTGAAGTCAAGGTTGGGATTTTATTAATGCTGACTTAAACAAGCCCTGGTTACACACACTATGCTCAGATCTTATGTTTTTGAATTATGTTTTCCTGCCCTGTTACGCTGAACGCCGCTCAGTTTAGGGCAAGATCAAAGAAAATAAAATGGTTAATCCTACTGATGATTTCTTTCGATCTCTCCCTATCTTCTGTCATTGTTGAAGTTTCTGTGTGGAGTTTGTTCACCCTGAATGCTATGGCTTAAGAAATAGGAGGCATAGGTTGGACTTCATCCTATTTTTAGGCAATGGCAAAACTCCTCCTAATTTAAGTGGGGGCAGGGTTTTACCCATAGTGTCTAAAGAGTAGGCCATCAGGAATAGCTCCTCTGCATTTCAGCCGTAAGCATCTGCTTGAGAACGTGCAGTCAGTTTTCTAGCGAGAGAGGAAGGGATGTGTCCGGTATTGGGAAAGCTGGTGTCCTGCTGAATTATTTTGTCCCAGCTTGGCTTTCTTTTCATCATTCAGGGACGGACGAGTGCTGGGTGTGCTGGAGGTTTCCCGCTCCATTGGGGATGGACAGTACAAGCGCAGTGGTGTCATTTCTGTACCAGATATCAAACGCTGCCAGCTCACACACAATGACAGGTAAAGCATGTCCAAGCAGAGGGTAAAGCAAGGTATGTGTTCAGTGCCATTTCTGTTTAGCAGTTCGTAATTCAGAATCTTCTCAAGTCAGATCAGCAGAGTTATCCAACTACTCCTTATTCTCATCACTGTGATGGCTCTTTTCTTAAATTTGTTTTTTGATAGAGAGTTAATTGAAAGGGTTCATCATGTGTGGAGCAGTGCAAGCATGTGTAGCAATTACAGAATTACAGACTGACACAGCCCCTGCACTAAACAGCTTACCATCTACAGTCATTCAAATGGCAGGGCTGATGCCTCTAATTATTAAGGTTGCCTGACAATTCTTGCTTTTAAGACCCTGTTTTCATTTGCTTGTAAATTTGCCAAATTCTCACCATTTGGACTGAAATGATGCATGCTGGGTGCATGCCTCAGCCTGAACTATCTTGGAACATTTCAGACACAACAGAATGAGGCTAGAGAAAAATACATTATTTTTTGCTTATGTTAAAAATTCTGGCAGATTTTCCCTTGAACTGCTAGCACGCTCATGCTCTGGAGCAGTGACTTGCTATTTGGGGTGGCCTTTGCGTCCGAGATGTACTTTTTGCCATCCCCACGAAGATGTGCCCAAATTCAGCCAAGATGATACAAGCCTTTGAAAAATCATAACTAACACGTGCTCAACAAAGACTTGTTAAAACATCACGGCTAAAATCTCCAAGGATTCTGTCTGCACTAGGCATGCTCCATTCTGGGGCTAGAGCAGACTTCCCTTGCAGTTTTTCACTGTGCCGCTGGGGGTCATGCCAGGGCCAGAGCTGTGCCCTGAAATGGAGAGCAGGGACCCTCTTGTACTCAATGCTCTCCCCTGCTAGTTTCAGGCAGCATGGAGGAGGAAAGTGCCTGATTTAAATGCAGAGGGGACCTGAGACGAAAGGGTTGGGTAGTAGAATGGAACAAGGAGAGGGGACTGACTGGGAAACTGGTGAGAAGACGGGAGGGGAAATGAGAGGAGATACCGGATGAGACAGGGTGGGAATGGGGACTAATTCTGGCTGGGCAAAGACATCAGAGTCAAGTTAGGAAATGCCTGAATTAAGGGTGCTTGTGGGGGCTCTGAGACACTAGATGCTGTAATGTGGGATGCCCTGGTGGTTGTACTGGGGCACCAGCTCTGCTGATACCCCTTATATTCCCTTGCTTTTAGCCACTTTACAGGGGAGAGACATGGAAGAACAGAACTTTGAAGGGAAGAGTGAGTTCCTGCAGGAACAGAAATAACTATATATGGGCAACACACAGTGACTTTGCGTAACAAGTCATTGTATTCATTGTTTGTAGAGCCCCATAGTATGTCCTGACACAGGAACTCTGCTACTGCATCTTTATTATACTTTTGGCATGTTCTCTAGTTTATGTGTAGGGAATATGTAAGGAGTCTAGCCTCGGGGCATCAACTTACTTTCCAGCAGCTGATAGCAGTGCTGTCAAAGGTTATCTGTATTTGGTCAATTTCACAGTCATAGGATTTAAAAATCGTAAATTTCATGATTTGATCTATTAAAATCTGAAATTTCACAGTGTTGTAATTGTAGGGGTCCTGACTCAAAAAGGAGTTGGGTGGGGGGTTGTGGTACTGTTACCCTTATTTGTGTGCTGTTGCTGGTGGCAATGCTGTCTTCAGAGCTGAGTACCTGGAGAGCGGCAGCTGCTGACTGAGAGCACAGCCCTGAAGGCAGCGCCACCACCAGCAGCAGCACAGAAGGATGGCATGGTATGGGATTTCCACCCTTACTTCTGCGCTGCTGGGATGGGTGTGGGTGTGTGTTGCCTTCAGAGCTGGGTGCCTGGCCAACAGCCACTGCTTTCTGGCTGCCCAGCTCTGAGAGCAGTGCAGAAGTGAGGATGGCAATATTGCAGAATCCCCCCTGCAACTCCCTTTTGTGTCAGGACCCCCAATTTGAGAAAAACTGGTCTCCCCTGTGAAGTCTGTGTAGTGTAGGGTAAAAGCACACACAAGACCAGATTTCACGGAGGGAGATCAGATTTCAGTCTCTGGTGCGTTTTTCATGGCGGTGAATTTGGTATAGCCCTACATATTGCCTAACATTGATTCCCTTTCAGGTTCATTATGCTGGCCTGTGATGGCCTCTTCAAGGTCTTCTCACCAGAAGAAGCTGTAAACTTCATCTTGTCCTGCCTGGAGGTGAGGAGAAGGCAGCTCTGGGGTGGACTTGCATGTGCAGCTTCATCAGTGCAGAAGGTGTGAAATACTAGCATGCTAGGAAGGGAAGAGCATAGAAGAGAAATACACTTTTAGGTGGAACCAGTGTGCTCTGGCAGCTTATTGAATGAGAGCTATTCTAAAGTACTGTAGGATTGCCTCATTCTCAAATGATTGCTTATTGCCATTATTTGTCCTGTTTAATCCATCTCTGCTTCATGGGACCATCACCATTTTATTGTCTCCCAGCCCCAGTATGAAGGAGAGCTGCTCCTTAGCCAGTATGAGAGAGCTTTCCTTGCACGTTATTAAATTCCATGTATGAGCAGTCTGGGCTTTTTCCTAGAGCTGGAAGAAACAGAATCCTGAAGAACAGGAGGCTGTTTAGTGTTGCCCATGTGAAGTTGCCATTGGATTGTGCAGCATAAAACTGTAGTCTGCATGATTGCAGAGCAGTGTGAAATGTTTACTTTCAGCAGAACAGGTTTGTATGAGTATTATGGTCAACTTCCTCTTCCAACAGGACAAGAATATCCAAACAAGAGAAGGAAAATCAGCAGCTGACGCTCGATATGAAGCAGCCTGTAACAGGCTGGCCAGCAAAGCAGTGCAGCGAGGTTCTGCGGATAATGTCACTGTAGTGGTGGTCCAGATCGAGCACTGAAGGAAAACATGCAGGGATGCACTCCAGAGCTGCATGTGATGGATTTAAATACAACAACAAAGTGTGTGTGTGTGTGTGTGTGTGTGTGTGAGAGAGAGAGAGAATATGGGGGGCGATGTATGTCTCTCCTCCCTGGATGCTCTTCATTGTAAATAAATAAACAACTTCTTTTTCTAATTGTTTTAGTTCGTATTTTTGTTTGCCGTATTTTATAAATGAATTTCTGTACAGGACAGATTGCATTTCCTGCTACTACAGTTGGGGCTTCATGTGGAAATTCATCATTCAGTTTCAACTGCCTAATAATGAAAATCTAAGCAAATCATCCAACGAAGTAAGTATTCACCCATGAAAGCTTATGCTCTAATACGTCTGTTAGTCCATAAGGTGCCACATGACTTTGTCGCTTTTTACAGATCCAGACTAACATGGCTACCCCTCTGATACTAAGCAAAGCATAACCCTTTACCATAGGTATTGAAACTGTAGTTGCAAGAACGTGCCTTTTTATCATTGTAATTTTGAGCCAGTTAAACATAGCTGTGAGGGGAGGAGACTGCCAAATAGAAATGGACAAAATCTGTAGGGGAAAGAACAACTATCTTGAGGCTTTTAACAGTAATTGCAGTCAAAGGCAAGATCAAAACTAGCAGGGGTGGCAGGTTTGTAGAAATTTTGGTGGTGCCCAGAGCCCGCCCCCTCCCCAAACTCTGCCCCCACCTGCCTAAGGCTCTGGGAGGGAGTTTGGGTCAGGGGAGAAGGTTGGGGTGCAGGCTTTGTAATGGAGTGGGGGTGTAAGGTGGTGAGGGGTGCAGGCTCTGGGCTGCGGGTGGGGTGCAGGCTCTGGGAGGGGGTGAGGAGTGTGGTGCTTACCTGGGGCTCCTAGGCAGGGCAGGCTGGGGGACCTCTGCGTGCTACTCTCCTGGGCACTGCCTTCCTATTGGCCGCAGGAGCGCTTGGGGCGGGACACAGACCCACCCTGCCCAGGGGCTTCAGGGAGGGGCTGGCAGCCACATGTAATGAGCAGAGAGGAAGCTGCTCAGCTCTGCTGTGCTGCTGGTGGTGGAGGGGGCCCTGTCCCATTTTAAATCACCTGGGGGATGCGTGGGGCGAAAGCACCTGGGGACAGAAGTCAGGGCTGAGAGAGAGACCTGGCCTCAAACATTGCTGGAGCTGGGCCCTGGGCCAGGAGTATTCCTGGTTCCCAGACACCACGGGCCTATAGCACTTGCCACGCATGGCAACTGGGTAAGAATCATGAAGTAGCTTCTAATGTTGAGAAACTCAGTTTGAAAACTGCAGTCTTATTCTCATGCTCTCCTTTTCACCCATTCCCCTGTAAAATGGTGGTTCTGAGTAGCTGTTACTCTACCTGCAGAAGCAAGGATTAAATTGCATGAGTTTCCAGTTACCCATTCACACATGGCTAGTCTACCACCCTGGAGCAGTGACTTCATTGTATTTGGTCTAGCTGAGAACGGTCTCTCAGTGTTATTAAACATAGTTATATAATATTAAGAAGGTAGTTGATGGATGCATCTGGTCTGAAATTCAGCCTATGCAAAATGTTTGTCAAGCCCAGTCTGGTGCCTTAGAAGTCAAGGGAAGTTTTGCTCTTGATTTCAGGGGATGTAGGATTGCCCCTTTTAAAATGTGATATCAAGCAAAAATAGTGGAGGTGCTTCCTCAAAAGACACTTACTTTTCTAAAGAGATGAAGAGAAATCCTGGGTGCTAGCAAATCTACTGTCAGAAGCTAAAGGGCAGGTTTAGACTTGCCTCTGGTAATTGTGTAGTGATGTGAACAGGCAGAGGATGCAATTATTTAGGAGCTTGGAAATTAATGGAGGAGGAAGAGGGAAGAAAGCCACAAATGAGAGGAAAAATAACGTTACTGGTAACAGTTCTCAGAACAAAAACTGAACGTGCTCCTACTCCTCCTTTCCCCATCCCCCACTTGTCTCAGCTTATCAAAATAAGGGGGGTGGAGGCAGAGGCAGTTGGAAGATGCCTCTAATGCCAGCTGGGAGTGCGACTGGCATCAGATAGGAGTGGATGGGGCATCTCTAAGCAGGGAAGCTTCAGGCTATCTTTACTGCTTTCAAGATGTGCACTTAAGTGCTTAAATACCTCTGAGGATCTGGAGCTGGGTGAACTTTCTTTTATTCCTTTCTCTTTGCTGCCTCTGTTTTTTGTCTCTCAAGTGTGAGGAGAGAGTCCTTTGTTTCCTCTTCCCATTTTCTCTCCCCACACTTCCCTGTTGTTTTCTTTGGCTGTAGATTCATTTTTCTGTCATCCCTCCCCTTCTCAAACCTCTTTGGTGAAACATTACTGAAAGCACAACTCAAGTCAGTTACATAAATATATTACAGTACCATCCAATAAATATTTTTTTCATAAAATGCTTTATACCATACATTTATCTATATCGCAGAGAGAGGAATGTAGGAGTTTCACAATAGTTGTAGCAAAGAGACAAATTGCAATCTGTTTTTGGAGCACCAGGGCTAACCTTAGCTTTATTGTAGTTAAAGATGGGAGGCCTGCTGACATTTCCAGGGTAGGATAGCCGGGGTGAGCAACTTACTGAGAGAACACCCAAGACAGTTTAGCTATCTTGTCTAGACTTTTTATTTAATGTTTCAACACTTGCTTTAGTGTCTTGCTGTGAAGAATAGGAACCCATTATGATGACATCCTGAACAGAAGTCCATTTTGGACATTCTGCTGCTGAGCAGTGTTACCCCTTTGGGGGGGGGCATGCTGAGTTGTCTTTCACTAAATAGCAATAGGCCAAGTTTATTTTAAGGACACAAGCAGATTGGCTCTGCAAGCTGTACCACGTCCCCTACTCCCACAGACTTCCCAGGGGACTGCTCACCTTGCAGGATCAATGCCTAAGAGTGAACTGCTGTCCTTTTTGGGTGCCTCTTCATTACAAGACTAGCTGTATTTTTCCCTTGTGTTAACATATGTGGTAAAATCCTAATGAAGACAAGGCAGTTAATTTGTATGAAACAGTAAACCTTGGTGGTGTCCTTCAGATCTTACCTTGACCTGCCATGGGGAACCCTGACGTTTGCCTTGATCTGCTGATTTGTGTGAAAGCTACAACATGGTCTGTGTTCACTAGGATTTTGCCACATAGTAAGAACACAACTTCTTTTCCTTGTAAAGAGAAGGGCTTTCAGGCTTGAATTCTCCACAACTTCAGTGGGAGTTCAGCTAGAGTAAAGACTGCAGGAATTTGGTGTGTAAGTTGCTACATACCATAAAAAGCTGAAAGCACCAAATTTTTGAACTTGGGGTTTACGTCCTACTTTGTTACCAGGGCTCCAAAATACTTGTAAAGCTTTTCCAAGACAACGGTTAGGGTATGGCTACATTGCAATGAAAAGCTCACAGCACTGAGTCTCAGAGCCCAGGTCTTTTAACTTGGGCGGTGGGGCTAAAAATTGCAGCAAAGATATTGAGGCTTAGGCTGGAGCCTAGGCTCAGAGACCCTCCCTCATTGTGGGGTCTCAGCATGAATCTGAATGTCTATACTGCAATTTTAAGCCCCACAGCCTGAGCCTTGCCAGCTGCAGCGATGCTGCTGGTCTTTTATTGCAACAGAGAGGTACTTACCATTTTCTAACCAGCAAATTATATGAGCTGGTTTGTAGAGAGCGCTAGTGTTTTATGTAAAGGACAGCATATGTAGCTTTTTCCTGAAAGATTTTGTGAAAGTGCTGCCAACAGCAAATGCCCTAGTCCAAGTTAACTTTGTTTCCTGAAAGGAGAGTTTGCTGTGAAAGCAGTTTCTCCAGCAGGACTGGAAAAGCTTTGTTGGTGGGGAAAAAATAAAATTCAGAGAGAGTTGAGCCCCCCTGTCCTGCTATCATGAAGGTGGAGCTGAGTGTAGTTCTAGGATATCTCACTGAAGTTCTGGCAGGAGTTCAAGAATTAAGTACATGGTACTAAGAAATGAGACTGCATCTTTTTCTTTCCCTGCCTTTGTTATTAATTTAGGGCCCATTCCTGCAGCCCTTATTTATGCACGTAGTCCCACCGGGTTAATTGGAGTTAGACTGCGCTATCGGGACCAAAACCAGGCATAACGGTGAGTATCTCCACCATCCATTGACTGGGCTCTCTGCCATGGGCAGAGAATGGGGTGGTGATGTGAGTACACTGCCTTGGAAGTGGAAAATCGTTGGATAGTAATTCACGTTCTCACTAGTCTGCTGCCTTATCAGGACACTGCTCTGCATTGAAAATTAACTTCCAAGTACCAGTGCCTGCTGATAGCAAACCTTAACTGATAAGCTATGAGAAAGCTAGAGCTATATACATAATCTGGCTTTGGCTGCTGAAAAACTGAACAGCAAAAAACTGTCAAAGTGCTTCTTCAAATCACCTTTTCCTAAGCATTTGTGCTTGATTGGGGGGAGGGATTCCTTTATAAAAGTTGGTCTGGTTTTAGAAGTCAGCCATATTATAATTGTCCATGTAAAATGAGCTTCAAAATCTGGCCATAAATTAAATTAAAGGGGGATGGATTTAGTGAGTCCTCCTTTTTTCATGCTTCCAATTTTCTTTTTGGCTCTCCATCTTTGGACGCTTGAGATCTTGTGCAAAGTATGGTGACTGGTGGCTGCACAAGCAGAATTTGTAGAGACTGCTGCTCCTGACCTCACTATGCTTTGCTCCCTGAGCTTGGGTGGGAGGGAATTAAGGTGGTTCTTGCGAAGAGACCAATTCAGCTTACAGCATTTAAGGGTAGATGGTTTGAGACCATTCACACCCCCAGAAGAACAGCACTGAAATCCGAGCCACTTCGAACAGTGAGGGATGATCCAGTGGCATTATCTACAAAAACTGAGGCATACTGGCCAGCCTGAAAGGAAGAAATGAGAGTGACAGTGAAAATAGTCCCAGGTTGCCATAATCAGCACATAGAGGAGCGTGTCATGTAAATGCAGCAGATCTATAGAGCAATAACTAGCTATGTAGGTTGTGATGCACTACTTACAGCTGTCATGTTTTACACTTAAAGCAGAACATGGGGCAGTTTGTGTCCCTTGTTCCAGCCCCTCCGGCTATGGTCATGCTGCACCACTAACTCGAGTGTTGGAACCCAGACTGGAGGGGACTCAGTGTTTCCAAGCTCATGCTTGAGTGTTCCCACACATAGACTCATAGGTCAGAAGGGACCAATATGATCATCTAGTCTGACCTCCTGCACAAGGCAGGCCACAAAACCCTACCCATACACATTTATAACAACCCCGAACCCATGACTGAGTTATTGAAATCGGCAAAGGATTGAGATTTGAAGACTCAAGCTGCAGGGAATCCACCAAGCAAGTGACCCCATGCCCCAACGTTGCAGAGGAAGGCGAAAAAAACCTCCAGGGCCTCTGCCAAAATTACCGCCCTGAGGAAAATACTTCCGACCCCAAATATGGCCGATCAGCTAAACCCTGGAGCATGTGGGAAAAGACTCACCAGCCAGCACCAAGAAAGAATTCTCTGAGTAACTCAGTTCCCCATCCCATCCAACATCCCTCACAACCATCGAGCAGACTTATCTGCCGATATCCAAAATCAATTCCCAAATTAAACTATCCATCAATAAATCCCCCTCCCCCCAATAATACTTATCAACTTAGTCTTTAAAGCAATAAGTCTTTTGCCCCCACACTCACATGGAAGGCCATTCCAAACTTCACTCCCCTAAAGGGTTGAAACCTTCGCTAATTTCAAGTCTAAACTTCCTAATATCCATTTGTAGCCCATTCGTCCTGTGCCTACATTATACTAAACTTAATAATGCATCTCACCCCTAACGTTAATCCCCTGTATATTTATATAGATCAAAGCAACCCCCGGAGCCTTCTTTTGGCCAGGCTGAACAAGCAACTCGTTGAAGTCTCCTTCATAAGCGATTCCATTCTCGGATCATCCTAGTAGCCCGTCTCTTGAACCTGTTCCAGTTGAATTCATCCTTCTTAAACATGGACACCAGAACTGCACACAATATCCAGGTGGGGTCTCACCAGCGCGTATAAACGGCACAACACCTCCTTCTCCCTTGCTGGAATAACCTCGCGCGGATGCATCACACGGCATTTTGCTTTTTTAACAGCCAATATCACATTGGCGGCTCATAGTCATCCTGACTATCAACCAATACCGCAAGGGTCCTCTCGCTCCCTCACTTTTCCAAACTGATACTCCCCACGTATATCTTAAAATTCTTAGTATAATCCCTAAAGTGCATGACCTTGCACTTTTCACACTATTATTTTCATCCTATTACTATTACTCCAGTGACAGGTGGTCCAGATCTTCCCTGAATAGTATCCGGCCTCTCTCCGTTTAGCAATACCCCCCAGCTTCGTGTCATCAAGCAAACTTTATTAACACATCCCCGCCTTTTGTAACCCAAGGTCAGTAATAAATAGGTTAAATAAGAAAATCGTCCCAAAACCGAATCCTTGAGGGACTCCGCTAGTAACCTCCCTTCCAGCCTGACAGCTTCACCCTTGGAGTACGACCCGCTCAGTCTTCCCCTTTAACCAGTGTCCCTAAACCACCTTACAAATTTCACAGTCATACCCAATCTTTTCATTAACTAACAGTTCCCATGCGGAACCGGTAAAAACGCCTTACTCTGAAAATCGAGATAAATTAGATCCTACCGCATTTCCTTTTGTCTAAGTAATACCGTCACATTCTCAAAGAAGGAAGAATAGGTTGGTTTGGCACCATCTGCTTAAGTAAATCCAGTTGCAACTCGTCCCAATTACATGTGACCTCAATGTCCTTAATACTATTCCCCTTTAAAATTTTCCAGACCTACCCACACGACAGATCGTCAAGCTAACAGGCCATAATTACCCGGATCACTTTTATACCCTTCTTAAAAATAGGAAACTACGTAGCAATTCTCCATCTAAACGCACACCCCGATTATACCGGATTGTTTAAAATTCTCGCTAACGGCTCGCAATTTCCACCCGCCAGTTCCTTTAATATCCTCTCGGGTGAGATGTCCGGTCCTCCGATTTGTCCCATTAAGCTGTCCAAGTTTGGCCTCTACTCAATGCGGTAATCCCCATATCCCATTCCCGTTGTCATCCCCAGATCGTCCCTAAACTTCTCATAGTCTTATTAAAGACCTGAGGCAAAGTACATTAGATATTGGCATGCCAGGTATCCTTAACCCTCAGCTCACATCCTTCAGTGTAATAAGCGGCCCCCACTTCCTTCTTTCTTTTGTTTCTTCTTATTTATGTGGCTGAGCAACCTTTTACTATTGGTTTTGATCCCTTCACAAGGTCCAGTTCTACCGCGCTTTTAGCCTTCCTCACTTTATCTCTACACGTTCTGACCTCACTAAGGTAGCTTCCCTTGCTAATCCCGCCTTTCTTCCACTCCCTGTAAGCTTGGGTTTAGAAATGCTGGACTCATAGCTATGCTAACAGTCATACTGCCAATGCAGACCTTCTTAATGGGTCTGGGGCATGACCTGTATCCATAGTGCAAAATTACAGGGCTTAGACCTGAGACACAGTGGGACTTGGCCTGATCCGCTCTCTAGCAAGGTCATAGAACCTGGGTCAGATTGTGTGTGGGCTTGGGCTCAAGCCTGAGTCAGAGCCTGGACTTACTGTGCAGTGTTTATACCCTATATAGCATACTAGCTGCATCAAGGGCACTGTAAAAAGCCTGGAAGAGGAGGAAGAATTCCCCCACCACAGACAAAGTAGGCCCTGCCCTAGAGAATGCCATGGCTGAGTGGGCAGGGCTGCCATGTGGAATGCTAAGCCTGTTCTGCAGTGCTGCAGCCAGTACAGGCTGCTACAAGCCAATAGCACATGCTGGTTTGGGTCAGGGATCAACCAATCTCCAAAACAGGATGGTTCCGAATTATCTACCAGAATGTTACTAAGCGGGAAATGCCAACGTTAAGGTTATAATGAGGACTGTGCTGTTTTGCATATCCTATGTATTTTGTATACTCTCCAGCCTCACTTGAGCAATGCACTGAAGCCTGCTGTCAGACAGATGAGTAGTCCCACTGAAATGTAGAAACTTACTTTTGCTGCTTTGCTAAACTAGCCCTTCTCCTTTTCAAAGCCAAACCCTTTGGGCTGAGACCAAACATCTGAATGTGACTGATCTGTATCACTCCGTTGGGAAACTCTAAAATAGTGCAATGCAAAAGCTCTACCCTTTAGTAATGGGTGGGAGTTGGTCTATCAGTGCTATGGTGCATTATCTCTTTAGATGCCTTAGGCAGCTGGCTTCCCCATTGTCCTGCACCTCATGCAGGCATTTACCCAATCAAAATAGTAGCATTTTACATGCACTTTAGAGAGGTGGTAATGACCACACAAGCTGCCAGGTGGGGAGCAACAGGACTACAGTATATAGTACCAGAGTAGTTGGCTGGTTCTATGGCTATAAGCCACTGACTGTAGGCAAGGATGCCGTAAAGACTAAACCTTGCAGTACTGTGGCAGATCACTGGAGGGACTCAGGTTTACATCCTCAAAGATCTTTAGGTGCTTAATCCTGTTTAAATCAGATACCTTTGAGGTTCTGGGTCTCAGCCCCCAGAGAGATAGAAGGCTGATCATGCCAGTGTTATTGAGGCTGGTTTTGAAAAATGATGCAGAGTCAGACTGAGGAATGAACTTCCTGCCCAACTGCAGAGGAAAGCCAGCACAGCAGCACGTGCCTGTCATCTTCACTAGTTGGTTCCAGTAGCACCCACAATGCAGGGCGCTTTCTGTAGAAAAGGACATGGCCTCCTGCACTGAAGAGCTTGTAAACCACAGTGACTTCCTGCTGCACTTGGGAATGGGTGTGCTCAATTAGGGCATGTCTGCAACGTAATCAGAGGTGTGATTATAGATGGGGTAGGTATACTCCTGTTTGCTTTGAGCTAGCTAGCATGCTGAAAATAGCATGGACTTCAATGTGGGCTGTACAAAGCTGCTTGGTCCCTGGGGGTAGAGTTATTGTTGTGAAAAGTTAGCTGCCCAGTTGTGCTGCATTCTCATGTCAATAGCACACTGCACAAGGTGGGTCTGCCCATAAGGAACACCCCTTGGCCTCATTAGTTTGCCCATGTTTACCTGTAAGTACAAGACTCCACTGACTGAGATGGTGAAAAGTTCACTGCTGTCCAAACCAGCCACCGTCTCCAGAGAACTGAGGACAAGAAATAGCAATGTCAGCACTGAGGTGACCTGCGTGATCCGTGTACAACCTAGAATTCACCTACTAGCCAGTTATCTACAGTAATAGAGTGTGATTGTCTCCCCCATCCCTGGTTCCAGATGTTAGAGAAGGGAGGACTGCACCATGCCCTAGCAAACTTGTCCCCTCACTGCAAAGCTGCTCATCACCCTCTGTATCATTATTTACATTTAATTCTATATTCTGTTTAAAAAACCAAACCAAGTATAGTCCTCAAGAACGGTTCCAGGGGTAGCCTGGTGCCTGACAGCCTCTTGCCCCGGAGTAGGTGCAGCATGGTCAGAGGCTCAGTAGGCCTTCTCATGCCCCCATGTTGATATATTTATCCCAGCTGTGTTCTGGGGGGTTCATCCCATCCATCAATTTATTATGCAAACTAAGGGGCTGGCTAGCACACCTAGTGATTTTCCCCACTAGGACTGGCTCACAGAGGGTCATAGAGTTTATGGCTGTAAGGGACCAGTAGATCACCCCCTCTGACCTGTATATTACTGCTCCCCTCCATCATCCACACACTCAACCCAACAACAGACATTAGAAAAAAGTATTACAGCCCCCAGGCGACTCAAGATGTGCCACAGGAATAAACTAGGAGGGCCCAAGGTGCACCAGTGCTCACAGCCCCTGCAATGGCAGGGAAATGATTGTGAGATAGCTCCAGATAATCCTGGATAGTCACCTGCCACACGCTGCAGGGGAAGGTGAAAAAGCCCCAACTCACTGCTAATATGACCTGGGAGAAAATTCCTTCCTTACCCCATGTATGGCCATCTAGTCTACCCTGGTTGTGACTGGAAGCCCTTACAATCAGATGGCAATAGGATCACACGCATATGAAATGAGTCATATGAGTTGGGATGATTTAGTGGGGTTGGTCCTGATTTGAGCAGGGGGTTGGACTAGATGACCTTCTGAGGTCTCTTCCAACCCTAATCTTCTATGATTCTGATTCCTTAGTGGCCAGCACAAGCCAGCCATTAAAGTTAGCATTTATGCTGGCAGTGTCAGCAGGTGGTCAGCGATGGAAGGGGTATAGCACCTGACCTACCTTTCTAACTGAGAGGGTGTCACTCCAGAACACTGTAAGTATTTTATTTTCTACCTAACAAAGTGACACATAATTAAAATCCCATTTCAGTAGAAGTTATGCTGGCAAAGACACTTAGGATACATGCGTAATAACATGGAGAGCTATATATAGGGAGAATGGATGAGGTTTTTCCAACCTAATGGGTTTTAGACAGTCAAACCCCCTAGGGAGCTTTGAAAATCTTAGTCCACATGCATGCTACTAGCCAAACTCGATGCATGGGTTCTGTATGTATATGCCTCAGATGGTAATGACAGATGCCCGTGCCTCTTCTGGCATGATCCTTACTAAAATTGGCCACCTTTACAGTGTACCTTGTGGAGATGAGATTTGTTTATACAGAGGCGAGAGATTTGGGGCTTTGCACTTTTTCTGGATAACAACCCAGCGTTCTAGCTGAGACCAGCATATGGAATTTAATTTGGTCCCATGCATGGATCAGCTCTGTGATCAGCTGATATTAGCCAGGAGGGGTTGACAACATTTCCAAATAACTAAATGTCACAACTCTGCAGGACCATTGTTTCCCTTGATTTGTGGTACTGGTTTGTGAGCAGTACCTGGCACAGAGTGTGCGCTGTGTGGAAATATTTTTGCTCTTTGTCACAAAGCTATAGTGACGATACTCCATCACTCTCATGCTGACTTCCAGACACACAGGGCCTGCTATAAACTACGCATCTAGGGACCAAAGTCAGATGTGGTCTAAGTTGCACATTGGTAAGATGCATGTAAGTGAAAGGGAATCTAAGGCCTGGTCTACACTAGGAACTTAGGTTGGTATAACTAAGGCTATGTCTACACTGCCACTTTCAGCGCTAAAACTTTTGTCATTCAGGGGTGTGAAAAAACACACCCGAGCAACAAAAGTTTTAGTGCTGAAAAGCACCAGTGTAGACAGCACAGCTCTCAGCGATAAAGCTACCACCGCTTGTTTGAGGGTTTTTTTTTTATTGCCGTGAAAGCTCTCCCCCAGTGATAAAGTGTGACTACACTGTCTATGCAGCGCTGTGACGTGGGCAGTGTAGACATACCCTAAGTTGTTTGGGAGTGTGAAAAAATTCACACTCCCCTGAGCAGTCCAGTTAAACTAACCTAACTCCTGGTGTATACAGCGCTAAGTCAATGGGAGAATTCTCCTGTTGACATAGCTACTGCCTCGCAGAAAGGTGGAGTACCTGCACTGACAGGAGAAACCACTTTAAAAGTTAATTCAGATTAACCTTCCTAAGAGTCCCCATGTAGACAATCCCACAGGCGCCGCTATTAATTTGGCCCATAGAGCATGGGTGTGATTAGAGCTGGCTGAAATTGGCATTTCATTCCACAGGCAATTCTGATTTTTTTTTTTTTTTAAATACATTCATTCTGAAATAGAACAAAATGCTAAAATTTCAAAATGTCCTGTGGAATGAAAATTTAAAAAAAAAATTCCATTCCTAACTATTGAAACATTTCATTTTGAGAATGTCCATTCACTTTGCTTTGATATTTATATGATATTAAAATATTAAATATATGTAAATGAACATTTGACATACTATAAAAATAAAATCAGAAAATTGAAGTCATTTCAACTTTTTCACTTCAAGCATGTCATTGAAATTGACACATTCCAGTGAAACATTTGGATTTTGATGAAACTGCACTTTTTTGGTGGAAAACTGTTCCACTGACATTTTTTTAACAAGTGGTAGCTGTGATGATACTGTTAGATCCAGTTACAGGCCCCAGCCCAGTGCAGTGCTCAGTGCAGTTCAGGACTGGGGCACATAAAGGAGATACAAAGGTGATATTATGTCACCTGATCTGGGGGCCAAGTTAGTTGCTAGTCTAAGTTAGATCAGCCTTAAGGCTGCTCTAGTTTAAACTCAGCTGTCAATGGGCCCCAGAAGCTATTCAGGCAACTAGGAATCAGCAGGGTGCAGGGATACCCCAGACAGGCTCTCTTTCTCCCAGCCAGATCCCCTACTCCGAGAGATGAGAAAGGGGATGGTATGGAAGCAGCTACAGAGGTTCCAGGCCACCCTGGGATTTCCCCTGCATAGGAAATCCTCCATCGGCTCCCAATAGCCACAGTGGTGCCATGATCTGTGTGCCCTAGGCATTGTGGGCCCCTCCTTTTTGTGCACTCACCTTCTGGGATAAGAAAGAGAAAAAAAGTTTTTACATTTAAAAAAAGTCTGGCTGTGCTAGCAGGGAGGGCATGTCTCTACCAGGCACACTCACATGTTATGTTGACACAGAGACTGGACGCAGATCAGTACCCGCAGGCGATCTCTGGCACGCTGTTGCCCTTTCTTCTGTTCTCCATGAACTATAAACACAGAAGAGCTAATGAGACAGGGATGAGATGTTCTCCCCTTCTGAACAGAACCCCCTGTAAAGGCCTTAGGCCTCAGCCCCCCAGGGAAGCCAGACATGCCCACACAGCTGGCCAGCCAGAATGGTCCGATTGAATAGCTGGGTCTGGGCCTCAGCTGGTGTAAATTAGTGTAGCCAAATGATCGTCAGTGGAACTACATCAAGTCATACCCACAGTATGTTGACTCCAGTAGAAATATGCTGATTTATACCAGCAGAGGATCTGGCACAGTAACTTCAATGGAGCTACACTTATTTATGCCACTAAGGTTTCTGTCCCAGAGAGTCCTGGAGGATGACTATGGAGGAGTATAAAAATATTGCTTGAGCACGCAGGGTGTAATCAGGAAGGCCAAAGCACAATTGGAGTTGCAGCAAGGGATGTGAAGAATAACAAGATGAGTTTCTACAGGTATGCTAGCAACAAGAAGAAGGTTAGGGAAAGTGTGGGACCCTTACTGAATGGGGGAGGCAGTCTAGTGACAGATGATGTGGAAAAAGCTGAAGTATTCAATGCTTTTTTTGCCTCAAGTCTTCACAGACAAGGTCAGCTCCCAGACTGCTGCACTGGGCAGCACAGTATGGGGAGGAGCTGAGCAGTCCTCACTGGTGAAAGAACAGGTTAAGGACTATTTAGAAAAGCTGGACATACAGAAAGGATTTGGACAAATTGGAGAGAGTCCAGCGGAGGGCAACAAAGATGATTAGGGGGCTGGGGCACATGACTTATGAGGAGAGACTGAGGGAACTGGGCTTATTTAGTCTTCAGAAGAGAAGAGTGAGGGGGGATTTGATAGCAGCCTTCAACCATCTGAAGGGGGGTTCCAAAGAGGATGGAGCTAGACTGTTCTCAGTGGTGGCAGAAGACAGAACAAGCAGTAATGGTCTCAAGTTGCAGTAGGGATGGTCTAGGTTGGATATTAGGAAACACTGTTTCACTAGGAGGGTGGTGAAGCACTAGAATAGGTTACCTATGGAAGTGGTGGAATCTCCATCCTTAGAGGTTTTTAATGCCCAGCTTGGCAAAACCCTGGTTGGGATGATTTAGTTGGGACAGGTCCTTCTTTGAGCAGAGGGTTGGACTTGATGACCTCCTGAGGTGTCTTCCAACCCTGATATTCTATGATTCTATGATTCAACAGAATCGCCATGCTGTGGAGGCTAGCTCCATGTGCCAGGATGCAGGAAAGCTTACCGATGTGCAAGGTGGCGGTGAAGGTGTAATACCCTGCAACAGGTGCTGTGTATTGGCCGCTGGTCAGGTTCAGCCCCAGGCCTCGATGGAACACCCCCTCTTTCTGAGGCTAGTAACAAAGAGAAAGGCAAGACTGTGCACACTGTGAGACACCATCCCAACTCTATATATTGCATTAGGAGATGGGCGCTGCCGCTCAGCTAGCAGCGTCCTCTCAGGAAACAGACATGCACTGTGTTTGCAGTGCAAGCAGAGGGTGATTGCACCACACAGAGTATAACTGTATCTACACCAGGCCTCTTACTGCCATAGTTATTCCATAAAAAAGTACAGACCAGGCCTAACAACGTATTTGAAAATTTGTCTTGTTTTCTAGTTGTTCACAGATTATCTGATGTTTGACCATGATTGTTTTCAGATGTGTTTGTTACTCAGAATTATTCATCAAATAATACCTGAAAGCAAATTTTGATAAGTAAATTAAAAAGGGAGGATGGTTGGTGAAGGACTTTGGAAAGCTCAGAGTTAGGGTTGCCAGGTGTCCAGTTTTTGACCGGAAAGTCTGGTTGAAAGGGGACCTGTACAGTGTCCAGTTACATGTATTGATGACAACAAAAGTCCAGTTACCACAGGTGGGGGGGCCAAGGGAGTAGGCACTGGGTCATCAACCCACACCACCCCCTGCTCAGCTGGGGCCGTCTCCTACCTGCATTTCATGGGCAGGCAGGCTCCCATCCTAGCCCCCAAGTAGAGAGTGCCCAGCTGTGTTTGGGGGGTGGGGGGAAGGAATCAAGGAAGGGAAAGGGAGGAGAGTACTGAGTGATAGGAGTGGGGGCCTCGGGGAAGAGGTGGAGCAGGGGCTGGGTCTCAGGGGAAGAGGTGGAGGGAGGAAGTTCCAGCTTTCCTTCTGTAGTGTCTGGTTTTCAGACATTAGAAATTTGGCAACCCCCCTACTCAGAGTCCAATTCCTAGTTCTGCTACAAACGACTTATGTGGCTGTGGGCAAGCTGCATAATCTCTCTTTGCCTCTGTTCCTTATCTGGAAAATGGGGATAATAGTACTCCTTTAATCTTGTCTGTATAGGTTGTAAATTCTTCAGGACAGGTAATTCTGGGTTGTAGTGACACTATGAGGAGAAATCGTGGGGAAAAAATGCATGATTCTTAACTGTATGTGTGGTATATGGCATCATTACAGAGCAGAGTTTTTAAGGTTGTTCTGAGTGTCTTAACTGCATTTACAGGTCTTAATAAACAGTAGAACATCAGAGTTATGAACATCAGAATTACAAATTGACTGGTCAACCACACGGCTCATTTGGAACCAGACGTACACAATCAGGCAGCAGGAGAGACCAACATAAAAGCAAATACAGTACAGGACTGTGTTAAACACAAACTACTTCAAAAAAACGGGAAAGGTCTGACAAGATTAAAAAAATGATTTGACAAGGTAAGGAAACTGTTTCTGTGCTTGTTTCATTAAATTAAGATGGTTAAAAGCAGTATTTTTCTTCTGCATGGGAAAGTTTCAAAGCTGTATTAAGTCAATGTTTCAGTTGTAAACTTTTGAAAGAACTGTAATGTTTTGTTCAGAGTTATGAACAACCTCCATTCCCGAGGTGTTCATAACTCTGAGGTTCTACTGTATCTAGATTTCATGTCTGTTTAACCTTAACTCTGAATTTCCTGGTCTGTAATGCTTGTTTTGGGGCTAAAAATAGCATCCCTTGAATATTTTTGTATCGTAAATTACTGATGTGTACTCAGCCTTAGCTCCATTGGTACAGAAAAGTTTGTCTAGGGATGTTAATTGGCCTGCAATTGGCTAAGAGGCTCAAAGGAAGTAACCTCCTTTCCCTCACCCCAGCACACACACACCTATAGTATGGCACAAATGGCAAGGTGCATTTGGGAGGTTAGGACCTGATCCAACGCTCACTGAAGTCAATGGGAATCTCCTCATAGACTCCCATGGGAGTTGGATTGAAGTTATATTCACCTTCCTCAGAGAGATCAGATGCTGGGAATATAGCTCTGAGAATAATGGATTTTTATTAATTCACTGGCAATTCTGAAAAATTGGGGAAAAAAAGATGCAATTTCAGGCTGAACCAAAAATGAAATGTTTCAGCAAATCAAAAAGTAGAAAAAAATTGTTTCAGGTCAAACGAAATATTTCATTTAGGCAAAATTGAAATGTTTCATTTTGATTCCAGCCTTTCAAAAACATTTTTGGTTGGGTTTTTAAAATAAAATTAAAGAAAATTTTGAAACAAAAAGGTTTTTTAAGCCAAAAATTTGAAACGTTTCATTTAGAAAAATGTCAATTTTTGGACTGTTTGTTTTTTGACCAAAACAATTTGGTGAAACCAACACAAATTTGGGAAATGTGTCAGTGTTGCTGAATCTGCATTTTTGCCAGTCCAGCATGGCAAACTCCCTCCCCCACTCACTATGTAATAGATCTGAAGCTCTTGCAGGGATCTTCGTTCAATGGAAATGTTTCTCCGTATTCGGCAGTGGAAGGCTGCCTCCACTCGATGCTGTGGCTTAGTCTTTGCCAACGGACCAGCAACAAGTGCCAAGATGTCATCATCTCCTCTCTCCTCCTCTTCCTCACCTTCCTGGCAACCTTCACAGGCCTTCAGGCTCATCCTCTCCCGCTCCTTTACCACCTCTGAGAGAATGCCCCCCAGAGAACCAGTTTTAGGAGTCACCGATGTACAAAGGGTTTTCACAAATGACTGCTCCCATTGGAGCTAATGGTAAAATGCCCCTTGATGTCAATGGAAGCAGGATAGACACTGATGTGAATTCAAGTCAAAGCCCAGCAAGCTAGCACCATCATGTGAGACTGAATTCCAGTCATCCCTGCTTTCATGTGCTTGATCCAGGCAAATGTTCTGTCCTGGTCATTTTAGGCAGCAGTGAGGTTTGTTGGAGAATGCTCCCATTGGTTTTCATTGCAGTCATGAAGCCAGGAAAGGGGTATTAGTTCTCTGGGATTCCCAATTATTGTTGCTGAGTTTGATTCTTAAGAGTTGAGCCAAAAAACTAATGGGAAGTCCTCTGAGGTGTTGGAGATAAACATGGAATCAGTTTGTGACACACATAAATCTCACCACACAAGTACACACCTACCACTGCAGTCAGTGGGAAACTCTCCAAAGACTGCAGTGGAGGTTGGATTGGGGCTAAAGTCACTTCCCTAACATACACCCCTCCACACACACAAACACAGACAAATAAGGACCTCATCACCAAGATGTGTGTTACAACAGGGCTGGCTCTACAGTTTTCGCCGCCTCAAGCAGTGCGCCAAATTGCCGCTGCGGGGGGCGGGGGCAGTCGATGTGCCCTTAGGGCGGCAGGTGGGTTTCCGTGTGGCGGCAATTTGGTGGCAGCTTCTATGTTTAGCTGAAGCCCCCACAGACAGCTAAAGATAGAAGCTGCCGCCGAATTGCCGCCGCCACGGAAATGCGCCTGCTGCCCTAAAGGCGCACGGACTGCCCCCGCCCCCCGCAGCGGCAATTCAGCGCACTGCTTGGGGGCAAAACAACAGGGACTGCCGCCCCTTGCAGAATGCCGCCCCAAGCACCTGCTTGGAACGCTGGTGCCTGGAGCCAGCCCTGGTTAGCAATTATTATTTGTGACATTAGACAAAGTGCACATTTGAGGTTTGTAGTTAGTCATGTCCTGATGTGTGAGTGTAAAACTCTGTACTGGAAAATTATGTCAAAATAACCGATACACTGAAAGTGTAAAGCTTCTCCTGGGGCTGGAGTTTGTCTGGCTGAGCACTCATGTAAGAGGGTGTAAGATACCACCCCAGACATAGCCCCCCTTTCTGCCCTGCTCCGGTTACCTGGCTCTTGTGTCCGGGCAGGCAGGCTAAGCAGCACTGCTTGCCAACTTACTGTCCTCGCACCCACCAAGGGGTCAACTCCCCATATGCACTAGACAGCAACCACTAAGGGCTTGTCTACACTGGCCCTTTGCAGTGCTGCAACTTTCTCACTCAGGGGTTTGAAAAGCCAGGCTGCTAGTGTAGATAGTGCACCAGGGCTGGGAGTCACACTCCAAGCGCTGGTAGCTATGTCACTTGTGGAGGTGGAGTTTTTTTAGAGTGCTGGAAGAGCTGTCTCCCAGCACTCTGCTGTGACTACACAAGCCATATTAAAGTGCTGCCATGACAGCACTTTAGCATTGCCAGTGTAGACTAGCCCTTACTCTCTGTCCTTAACCTCAACCCCAAGGGAGGGAGATGACCTTGCCCCCCCAGTAGGACATGAGCTCTTGTCTTTTCAGTGTCACGCTCCCTGCAGCATGGGGCACCCACCTCCCCAGCCCACCTGAAGTGCCTGTGGAGACGCACTCAGCCCACTCCATGCACTGGCTTTCATACTGTACCTTTCAGCAGCAGCCGGAAGTCCTTCAGCAATTCTTCTGGTGTCACCAGGGCTCCTTGAGGGCCGGGAGGACCTGGTGGGCCTGGCAGGCCAAACTGGAACCCCAGACAGAGCACAGAGCTGCTCAGTTCAAATTAGGGCATAGTCAACCAGTGTAGGTCCAATAAGAATGGCTCCATCCCGCAGTGCCAGCCTCTAGTCACCCACATCCTGGCACCCTTCTCCTTCCCATTGCCCGAAAGGGCACCTGCTTGTTCTGAACTCTGTGCTGGACTCTAAGCAGGATTGGCCATCTCTGCTGGCTTGGTCAATGTTTTCAGCCCCACCCCCAAGGTCTGGTCTAGGCTCAGAAGGAGCAGGGCTGTTACACTAAGGATGCCATGGGCCCAGGCCAGGCTCTCTGGGTTGAGGGCACAGCAGGCTTGGGCCAGGGCTCTTCATCTGCGGTGGGGTGCAATGCGCCCACGCTGAGCATCTCTGAGAGGGGAGGGGCCCAGGCTGAGGAGCTCTGTGGGGGGTGGGGCACAGTGGGCCCAGGCTGAGGAGCTCTGGGGTTGGGGGGGGGATGCAGTGGGCTGAGGAGCTCTGTGGCAGGGGGGTGCAGTGGGCCCAGGCTGGGGAGCTCTGTGAGGGGAGGGGTGCAGTGACCCCAGGCTGAGGAGCTTTATGGGGGGGTGCAGTGGGTCCAGGCTGAGGAGCTCTGCCAGGGGAGGGGCTCAGTGGGACCAGGCTGAGGAGCTCTGTAAGGGCAGGGGCACAGTGGGCCCAGGCTGAGGAGCTCTGTGAGGGGAGGGGTGCAGTGGGCCCAGGCTGAGGAGCTCTATGGGGGGGGTGCAGTGGGTCCAGGCTGAGGAGTTCTGTCAGGGGAGGGGCGCAGTGGGTCAGTGCCAGGGATGTCTGTGTAGGATGGGTGCAGCAGGCACAGTTCAGATCTCTGCATGGGGTAGTGGTGCAGCAGGCCTGGGATCTCTGTGTGGGATGGGACGCAAAGAGTCTGAGCCGGGGCTTCCTGGGGTGGGTTGTGCAGACACACCGGGGATGTGAATACATACGTTGAATTTTTTTGATTTGCCTTTGCCCCGTTTCTTGCTGTTCACCCCTTTATTTGACTGTTTCATAAAGAGCATCCAGGTGTCCCGGGGGTCGATACTGCGAGACTGCTCAGGAAGGGGTTCCTATAGGACGATCAAAGAATAAGAACACAGAAAGTGACAGTAATCAGCTCTGCGGGCTGCTGGGTGGTTCAGACACAGGTGGGTGCTGCTCTTCATTGCTACTTCCATTACACAGCAGGGACAGGAACTCAGCAGCCGGAAACCAGTCTGTGCTTTGCCAGAGTGTTAATGAGTTCCTTACCACTGAGATGGTCTTAGCTGCTGGCCAGGGAACTGTGCCCTTCTCACAGCGTGCAGGACACGGGGAACCTGGCTACCTGGGGGACCTCTGAAAAACTCTGGACTCAAAGAAACTCTGTAGAGGGCACACTTTTCTCTGGGTGGGCACTAACCTAGTGCCAGCAACAGCAGTGTTTCTGGGGTGCATATTTTGGAGGGGATGGAAATGGAGGCCATTAAACAGCCCACAGCGCTTTTTGCAACCATGAATGTTAGCCCAGTGTGGGAGTGGGTTGTGGACATATGGGCCAATGGTACCTGTGTGCTGGTTCATTGCACGGGGTGGGGGGAAGTATGGTACATTAATGGAAAGGTTTGGTGAATTACAGCTAACACAGGTCCACTTAAAACTTCACAAGAGCACAAATCACAAGAGCACTTGGTGAAGTGCTAAGTCTTTCCTGCAATTTAAATTTGTCAGCTGCTGCCCTAGACTATTGCTGTATCTGTGATACAGTTCCTGTTTCGCCCAGCAAGTGTCATCACACCTAACTCACTGATCCCATGCTCTGGCTTCCCTGTTGGATCATCTGGTATTGACAGTCTGTAATGTAACCACATATGTTCATTGACTGATGCTGAAATCAGTATCAAAATACTGTTCCAAGAAGTAAATACTAATCAAGGTGTGGTTGATGCTAAAGCTGGACGAGCACAAGTCCATGGGGCCAGATGCACTTCATCCAAGGGTGCTAAAGGAGTTGGCGGATGTGATTGCAGAGCCATTGGCAATTATCTTTGAAAACGCATGGCGAGCGGGGGAGGTCCCGGATGACTAGAAAAAGGCTAATGTAGTGCCTATCTTTAAAAAAGGGAAGAGGGAGGATCCATGGAACTACAGGCCAGTCAGCCTCACTTCAGTCCCTGAAAAAATCATGGAGCACTTAGAGGAGAGGAAATTGATCAGGAACAGTCAGCAAGGATTCACCAAGGACAAGTCATGCCTGACTAACTTAATTGCCTTTTATAATGAAATAACTGGCTCTGTGGATGAGGGGAAAGAAGTGGATGAGTTATTCCTTGACTTTAGCAAAGCTTTTGATACGGTGTCCCACAGTATTCTTGCCAGCAAGTTAAAGAAGTATGGGCTGGATGAATGGACTGTAAGGTGGATAGAAAGCTGGCTAGATCATCGGGCTCAACAGGTAGTGATCGATGGCTCCATGTCTAGTTGACAGCCGGTATCAAGTGGAGTGGCCCAAGAGTCGGTCCTGGGGCCAGTTTTGTTCAATATCTTCATTAATGTTCTGGAGGATGGCATGGACTGCACCCTCAGCAAGTTTGCAATGACACTAAACTGGGAGGAGTGGTAGATACGCTGGAGGGTAGGGGTAGGATACAGAGGGACCTAGACAAATTAGAGGATTGGGCCAAAAGAAATCTGATGAGCTTCAACAAGGATAAGTGCAGAGTCCTGCACTTAGGACGGAAGAATCCAATGCACTGCTACAGACTAGGGCCCAAGTGGCTAGGCAGCAGTTCTGCAGAAAAGGACCTAGGAGTTGCAGTGGACGAGAAGCTGGATCTGAGTCAACAGCGTGCCCTTGTTGCCAAAAAGGCTAACAGCATTTTGGGCTGTATAAGTAGGGGCATTGCCAGCAGATTGAGGGACGTGATCATTCCCCTCTCTTCTTCATTGGTGAGGCCTCATCTGGAGTACTGTGTCCAGTTTTGGACCCCACACTATAAGAAGGATGTGGAAAAATTGGAAAGAGTCCAGCGGAGGGCAACATAAATGATTAGGGGCTGGAGCACATAACTTATGAGGAGAGGCTGAGGGAACTGGGATTGTTTAGTATGCAGAAGAGAAGGATGAGGGGGGATTTGATAGCTGCTTTCAACTACCCGAAAGGAGGTTCTAAAGAAGATGGAGCTAGGCTGTTCTCAGTGGTGGCAGATGACAGAACAAGAAGGAATGGTCTCAAGTTGCAGTGGGGGAAGTTTAGGTTGGATCTGAGGAAAAACTTTTTCACTGGGAGGGTGGTGAATCACTGAAATGGGTTACCTATGTCCTTCCTTGGAGGTTTTTAAGGTCAGGCTTGATGAAGCCCTGACTGGGATGTAGTTGTGGATTGGTCCTGCTTTGAGCAGAGGATTGGACTAAATGACCTCCTGAGATCCCTTCCAACCCTGATATTCTATGATTTTAATTCTTGATTGGGTCTATCTGCACTGCAGTCAGAGGTGTGACTGTAGCCTGTGTAGCCATCCCCTAGCCAGTGTGAATAACAATAGCAGTGATGTTGTCTCAGCACAGGACTCTGGGTATGTCATAGAATCATAGACTATCAGGATTGGAAGGGACCTCAGGAGGTCATCTAGTCTAACCCTCTGCTCAAAGCAGGACCAATCCCCAGACAGATTTTTGCCCCAGATCCCTAAGTGGCCCCCTCAAGGACTGAACTTGCAATCCTGGGTTTAGCAGGCCAATGCTCAAACCACTGAGCTTCTCTCCTCCATGTCCTTACATGGCTAACCCATGTTGCTGTCTGTGCTACTGCAGCTTCTATGTTACTCACACTAGCTAGATCAGAGCTAGCTCAGGTATGTCTGCACATGCTGCATTGTAGCCATAACTAGAGTGACCAGATGTCCCGATATTTGGACTTTTATCTTATATAGGCTCCTATTATCCCCCACACCCTGTCCCAGTTTTTCACACTTGCTATCTGGTCACCCTATCCATAAACCATGTGACAAATAAGGCCAGAACCTCCCTTGGTATAAAGTGTCCCAGCTCCATGGAAGTCAGTGTCAACTTACACTAGCTCAGGGTCTGGCCCATGAAGTTTATAAAGCCCCTAGTATAACACTAGCATGTTGTTCATTGTAGCAAAGATCAGCCAGGCAAGATGTCTAGGTCTGAGTTCTGGCCCTAGTCTCTCCCTGGCTGTTGCAACAGCAGCTGTGATTGTGGCAGAGGCAGTGGGCTAAGGCCTGCTCTTCCAAGGTATTTTGCCTAGCTGCCTACCTCTCATTGAAATCAATGAGTGCTGGGGGAAGGGAGAGAGGACATCAGGCCCTCAGCAGCAGCCACTCTGGAAGATTACTGAGCAGTGTTGGCAGGTGCCAGAGGACCAGGCTTCAGCAGACCAGCTACTGTGGTTCACCTCCTGCCTGATGTGATGGGTGTCATGGAGAAACCTCAGCTCTACTAGTGACACGGCATATTTACTGTGGCTAGGAGGGATTCCTATCCCCTAGGAGGGATTCCCCCTAATAAGCTAGGGGCATGGTTGGATGAGCGACTCACACTTGGTCCATAGAGTCTGGAGGGCTGTATGGCTGAAGGGAAGAGAACTTGTCTGAGGTTTCATTTTTATTAGATGGGAATACTGAAGCACAGAGAAGCTGTGTGACTTGTGCAGGATCACATCGTGAACCACCAGCATTTTGTGGATTAGATCCAAGATCTCCTGAGTCCCAGTGCTGTGCTCTGGTCACCCAGCATGCTGCTGCCCTTCACAGTGCTGGACAGCAAGAGCATGAGTCTCCAGTCAGTATTAGTTCAGTTTACACCAGCTGAGGAGCTAGACCAGAGACATCTCCATACACCATTGTACAATACAACTGCACGGACTACATTGGTGCCATCTAACTTGCTGCCCATTGTCACTTCCAAGTCCCTTCCCACGTTGCATGTGTGTTATTTCCCCAGGGAGTTTACAGTTTATTAGGCTTCAAGCAGAGAGTACAAAAATCCACAGCATAAGCATCTGAAGAATTAGGTGCCATCTCAGCACTGCCATGTACTTCTTGTGTGCCCTTGGGCCAGTGTTTGAACTTTTCTGTTGCTCCATCTCCCCCATCTCTACCACACAAAGGTGATGCAGGAAGGTGCCGGGGCAGTGCAGGAGCAGCTAGAGATCTTCCATTTGCTGTACTTGCCATGTCTCTCCACCTGCTCATTAGCAAGGGGACTGTACACCAGTGGGAGATGCAGGCCGGACTTTCAGATAGCCTTCAGTGGAGATGGAGAACAACTGATCCCTGTCCTCTTTATAAGAGCCCTTAACATATTTGAAGACTGTTATCAAGTCTGTCTCAGTCTTTTTTTCTCATGACTAAACATGCCTAGTTTTTTAAAATTTTTCCTCATAGGTCCGGTTAGTCTAAATTTGTCCAGTTTGTCCCAGTTTTTCCTAAAGTGTAGTGCCCAGAACTGGACTCTCTACTCCATCTGAGGCCTCACCAGTGCCATGACACTCATGCTCATATAATCTCAGACTGATATTAACATTTTTCCCAACTGGTCAACTCATATTCAATTTGTGATCCAATATAATCCTTTTTGCAGTACTGCCACCTAGCCAGTTATTACCATTTTGTAGTTGTGCATTTGATTTTTTTTTCTTCCTAAGTGTGGTACTGTGCCCTTGTCTTTAATGAATTTCATCTTGTTGATTTCAGACCAATTCTCCAGTTTGTCAAGGTCATGTTCAATTCTAATCCTGTCCTCCAAAGTGCCATTTTAGTGTCCCCCATACATTTTTATAAGCACACTCTCCACTCCATTATCCAAGTCATCCATTAAAATATTGATTAGTAGCAGACTCAGGACAGAGCCCTAGAGCACCCCACAAGATACACCCTCCCAGTGTGACGGTGAACCGTTGATAACTACTCTTTGATTGTGATCTTTTAACCAGTTGTTCACCCATTTTATGGTAATTTAATCGAGACAGCATTTCTGTAGTTTGCTCATGCCATGTGGCACTGTTTCAAAAGCCTTACTACAAATCAAGACATATCATGTCTACAGCTTCCCTTCTATCCACTAAACCTGTCAAAGAAGGAAATTAGGTTGGTTTGGCATGGTTTGTTCTTGACAAATCCATCCTGGCTATTTCTTATAACCCTCTAGGTGCTTACAAATTGGTGAGCGAGAAGTAGAAGAGCTCTAGAAAAAAGATGTAACAGAGGCTGATTGCCCAAGTGTATAATTAGGCAGGGCAGAACTCAAGTTTATAATTCTGAGGGATAATATCAATTTTATTTCTAACCATTTGTTTAGAGTTTTATCAATTTAAATATCAGAGGGGTAGCCGTGTTAGTCTGGATCTGTAAAAGCAGCAGAGAATCCTGTGGCACCTTATAGACTAACAGATGTTTTGGAGCGTGAGCTACAATACCCGCACGAGGAAATTAGGAAACAGATCAACAGAGCCAGACGTGTACCCAGAAGCCTCCTACTGCAAGACAAACCCAAGAAAGAAACCAACAGGACTCCACTGGCCATCACATACAGCCCCCAGCTAAAACCCCTCCAACGCATCATCAGGGATCTACAACCCATCCTGGACAATGATCCCACACTTTCACGGGTCTTGGGTGGCAGGCCAATCCTTGCCCACAGACAACCTGCCAACCTGAAACGTATTCTCACCAGCAACTGCACACCGTACCATAGTAACTCTAGCTCAGGAACCAATCCATGCAACAAACCTCGATGCCAACTCTGCCCACATATCTACACCAGCGACACCATCACAGGACCTAACCAGATCAGCCATACCATCACTGGTTCATTCACCTGCACGTCCACCAATGTAATATACGCCATCATATGCCAGCAATGCCCCTCTGCTATGTACATCGGCCAAACTGGACAGTCACTACGGAAAAGGATAAATGGACACAAATCAGATATCAGGAATGGCAATATACAAAAACCTGTAGGAGAGCACTTCAACCTCCCTGGCCACACTATAGCAGACCTTAAGGTGGCTATCCTGCAGCAAAAAAACTTCAGGACCAGACTTCAAAGAGAAACTGCTGAGCTTCAGTTCATTTGCAAATTTGACACTATCAGCTCTGGACTCAACAAAGACTGTGCATGGCTTGCCAATTACAGAACCAGTTTCTCCTCCCTTGGTTTTCACACCTCTACTGCTAGAACAGGGCCTCACCCTCCCTGACTGAACTAACCTCGTTATCTCTAGCTTGCTTGCTAGCATATATATACCTGCCCCTGGAAATTTCCACTACCTGCATCTGACGAAGTGGGTATTCACCCACGAAAGCTCATGCTCCAAAACGTCTGTTAGTCTATAAGGTGCCACAGGATTCTCTGCTGCTTTTATCAATTTAAATGTCCACATTTGCAGAAAATTGTGGCAGGGGTGTCTGCTATATCTAGCAGACATTGCGATTCCAAAAGTTAACGCTTTATAACTGTTAAAACACAAATTGTCAACATCCCATGGCAAACAATACAACATGAATATCCTTAAATCAAAACTCAAATGATTTCTCAAGCAACATTTTTCTTACTTTGCGTATCTGTAAATTTCAGTGATCGTCAATGGAAATACTTTTTTGTTGGTTTGCACGTGTATGGCAAAAATCAACATTTATTGACATTTACCAATGAAATCCTAATTCTTCCAAGCCTACGTACCCAACAGGCCCGCACTGAGATTTGCTGCAAGTTAATTTTGAGTAAGAACAGGCCTGAATGATCATGGAAGCTGAATTTTTAATGTGCACTCCTGGAACAGCACTATAAAACACCACTGCAGTGAGTCCAGTGTATTGTGTTCCCAGTATTTTAAACAAGTGTTCTGTGCAATGCTGCTGCTAATTTGGAATAGCCTGAAGATCCCAAGTCATCGGTATGGCTAGCCTCACAGCTGGCCCACTTTTTGCCTGCCTTTACATCCACAGTGAGCTAGGGCACTTTCCAGATTGCTGGTGCAGTACTTTGGACTCTCCCAGCCTCTCTGAGCAGGATCTGCTGGCAGAGCCCTGAAGGTCCACACATTTTTTAAGCAGCTGATTTGTTTCTGTGCTGACTGATTTGCAAAGCCGCCCTAGCTGGGATCCCCCAGCTATTCAGCTCACCCAATTTAAGGCATTTATGAATCTCCCTAGTCCAGTGCATTGGGCATTGTTGGAATGATGCCAAAGAAGGCCCCCGGGGGTCGGGTGAGATATAAAAGAAGCCTCTTGTCACACAGTAACAGCTGGCATCAGTAGTTGTAAGTTTTCCACCCATTCACAAACTATTGGACACAGCTTCTGTCTTTCCCCTGGTCTGAGAGCAGAGGAACGGGGGTAGGAAATTCATTCTCCTGAGCAGCACTCTCATCTGGGAGAGAGTTTAACCCTGCCAATAGCACCTTTAATAACTGCTTGAGCAGATAAGTGGAAGGGGTTTCTGGGCGGGTAAGGACTGAACCTCCTGGTCCATCAACTGCTCCAAAAGGACAGACTATATGAGGGCTGGAGTTTAGGGCTCCTCTTAGAGCAATTCAGTTTTATCCTTCGGAGCTTGTCTGCACTCATGTGGGAATGTGGGTTAGCAAATTATTGCAGCAAATTTGGTGGTAGTGGATTAGAGTCTAGACTGGGATAATTAACACCCCTCAGGTTAAATTATATTATTTTAACCTCCCACAAACCTACTTACACAGTCACCTTTGCACATCACCCCTGCATTTGGATTTGTTTTTAAAGTAGCACAGATATGGTCAACCAGGAACTCACAATTACCTTCTTGTAACATAAGAATAAAGGGACAGTCAGTGCAAGTGAAAGGCTACCAATTTAAAAAAAGATCAAAGGATTTTTTTTGTATAATGCACAATTGATCTATGGAACTCATTGTCCACAAGGTATTAGTGAGGCCAAAAGCTTAGCTGAATTGAACAAAGGATTAGATGGTTGTACAGTTAATCAGAATGACATCAATGGTGACATTAGATAACATGCAAAATTTTAGACGGGCTCTGAAACCTAATGTTTAGAATATAAGCTGTCACTAACTGCTTGGGGAAAGGAAGAAACTGTCTCTGCATAATTGTCCATTATGAGGATTCTTGCCCCTGCCTCTGGAGTATCTGTACTTGGAGACAGGTTCCTGATCAGGTGAACGACAGGTCAATCCCACTGCAGTTTTTATGTGACACAGTTGATCAGCTGTAACCTATAAGCTGCAAGACAAACTCTGTGATTGTATGTTTTCAACAGAGCTGAGAAAATGTTTGCTTTGCAAAATATTTATGACAAAACTGGAAAAGATTTGGGGTACGTGCTAACATTTTATGAGCCAGTAGGCTTGCTTTCACAGAGCTTGGTTTGGTCCCCTCAGTATGCTAGAGTCTTTCTCATGGCAAAAGTCAGTTGCTCATTGACAATAAACAAGCATAGTCACCCAAAGGTGAAAAAGTACAAAACCATCCCTACCTCTCACTCCAGCTACTCACTGTGTGTGCATGTGTGTGTAAAAAGTCATTACACAACTCAAATTCCCTGAGTAGATTTTACTTGCAATCACATTCACTCAGCTCAGAAATTAGACTCTCTGCGCATCACCCACTTTCCTGCTTTGGTTGCTCTGAGTTTAGATCTGTGCTCAATTCCCTACAACTAGGTGCTGGTAGAATAAATGCTTACCGGGTCGTTAGAGGCTGGTAGAAGCATGCTGCTTTTTCCCTGGCCTGTGGGATACTCATTCCACTGGGATGTCTTCTCTCGGCTTCTTCTGCTTCCAAGTTTCTCTGACCCCACTGAGCCAACACATAAGGCCACTGCCAGGAATCCCACACACAGTAATAGGAGCCAGCAGCTGGCAGGGAGGGATCCAGCCATCCTTCAACACGGCACCAAAGAGGTGGTCCCTTCTCTCGAGGAGCCAGAGTTTTTATGGCCACTCAGAGGCAGGCATTGCCCGTAAGAGCAAGAAGAAATCAGCCTGTGTCCTGTCAGGAATGGTGTGTTTGGGGAAAGAGATGATACTCCAGCAATGTCAGGCCTGTCCTCCCATCAGCACCAGCTCAGGAGTTGGGTTGCACTTGCAGAACAGCTGGCTGGTACTCAACGGCTGAGCCACCTGGCCCGAGGAGAGGGCAATGCGTCCTACTTTGTGGGGGGAAAGCACGTTGTGTAGGCTCAAAGATCCCTTAGAGAAATGTCCCTGTACTTCAGAGTACTCCCTGCTCCCATACGCTCATGAGAGCTTGGACCAAGAGTCGGCGTGGGCTTAAAAACCCACCGGCTGGGGTTGAGTCCAGCTAGGAGAGGGCTATCTCCCTTGCTTGCCTCCTTTCTTGGGCTGCCTTTGGAGCTGTAAATACAGTCTCTTCCCAGCAGCTCTCGTGTGCTCCTTCCCTTCACAGCTGGAGAGGGCAGGAGAATGCCCAGTTTCTCTGCTGGTGACTCTCACTCCAGCCTGGCCCCAGCTGGGATCTGTGGCTCATGAGAGACACCCATGACTGGTGCACTTCCCTCTCTCTCCCTGGCTTTCTGTGGGCAGTGCTCCTGGTGCAGCAGACCTTGGCTGTCTCTGTCTGATATTCTTGCTTACATTCACTCCTTTTAATGAGCTTGAATTCCCCGCCTCATAGGCACTGCCTCACGCACGCACTCTGGGGAGCCAGAGAGCCCCCTCCTGGCTCCAATTGTTAGGTGCAACCATTTCCAGCCTCTGGCTCCATGAGCTAGAAACTGGCAGCTGGGAACCCAGGGACAGGTGCACAGAGGTTCCAGTCACACTAAGTACAAAGCAATTTTCATGGAGAGGGCCATAGGCGAGGGGACTGAAGCAAATCCAAAGCCAGCAGCCTCTAGACTCCTTTCAGCCCACAGTGATCTGAGTGACCCTCACTGCGTGTCTGGCTATGGCAGCAGTGGCTGGAGCTACCAGCTCATCCTAAGAGGCAATAGCCCCTATTTGCCCAGCAAAGAACTAACCCCATCCAGGGCTCTACATGCTTTACACAAGTGATTCTTCAGCAAAGCTTCAGCGGGACCATAGGGTATTCCTGCTCGGGACAGCTGACTGCACCACTTACTAACCGGAGGCGCTACATCATTTCCCCCTTGAGCTCCCCAGACCCTTCCATGGGCCATCCTGAGCATCCAGTTGCCAGTGCCTCACTTGCTACGGATAGGATGGGCATGGCTGAGGTGGGCATGGACTGCTCCACTCATTAGTGAAGGGAGATCTGGCCTTCAGTTACCATGAGCACATAGAGATATGCCACATTGGTGGGTGCTGAACTCATAGGAGGGGTTCTAACTTGCTCAGTTTCCTGCTGGGACACACTAGGCTTTACCCTTTAAGGGATTCCCCTATCCTGACCAGGCAGCAACAGCTGCCAGGGCTTGGAGCTGCTATGACAACATTGCTCTGGCCATCCTAGAATCGGGTCAGTCCTGCCTAGGGCATGGAAGTAGCTAGTGCCAACCCCAAAGCCAGTAGTCTCCCCTACCCACATGGGCTTTGGGTTAAAACTGGCTTGGGTCCCCCAGGAGCACACAGGGAAGAGCAGGATTTTATCAAATATACACCAGAAATATTGGGCCCAATTGCCAGGGCTGGCCAGTGGCTGTGGAGCAGGGAACTCATCCCATGCGTAGCTCTCGGTCTTGCCAGGTGCTGAACACTGTGTCCCCAATCCAGCAAAGCACATAAACATGTGCTTAGCTTGAAACAAGAGAGTGTAGCCTCTACATTAACAGAGAGTGGGATCCCAGCCCCACTGAAGTCAATGGAACCAGGATTTCTCCTGAGTCATCTTGGGGAACCCCAAAGATTTTTGTTGTTCCAATCATGGAGCAGAAACCATATCATGTGACCAGAGGCAGATTACCGCTTTGTGAGGCCCTGGGCCAGAGCAAATGGGGGCCCCACCCCACCCCACCCCCTCTGCCTGCAGTTTCACCCACCCTCCTCCCCAGTGCTCCTGCCAGGAAAATGGGGTCGGGCACAGAGGCTTCCCCCACTCTCTGGCAGGAGCGCCGGGTTGGCGGAACAGGATGGGATGTAGGGGGAGTGACCATTTTTCCAGGGCCCCCCAATTGGCTGGGGCCCCTGGGCATGGGCCCGGTTGGCCCAGTGGCTAATCCGCCACTGCGTATGACTGCCGTGACTGTGCATGAGTCCCCCCTTATCCCTGAGAACCCCCTTGTGGCTGGGGGCCTAACACCAGCATTAGATCCCACACTCCCTCTTGGGCCCCTAAGGCTGGCACAACAGGCTCTCTTCCCTTAATAATACCTCCTTGTGGCCAGATTGTTACAAAAATAAATAATCCACAACCAAAGGCCCCAATCAGTCCAGGCTCACCCCCAGTGCATGTAGGCCTTAAAATCTCTCAAGATCTAGGTCACTAATGTAGCACATACCACACTCCGGCATCTGCCACCACACCCAGGCACATTTCTGGCCTTCTCATGTCCTGCTGCCAGCCCACTCTTCCCATAGGAACCTGCCCTCCCCAGCCTCTCAACTGGGAGTGCTTCTTCACCAGGGGATCTGCCATCAATCCCTTGTTCCAGTATCCTTTGCTAGCTTTCCAGCATGGAGACATTACCAGGTAAGTCCTTCCATTGCTCCCCCTGCCTTTTGCCCTCCTACCCTGGCTCGGGGAGCTCAGCTGGCAATCCCCTCTGCTGCACTTCAGCCTTGCCCCCAGAAACCAACAGCTTCCTTCAGGGACTTTCTCCCTCTGTTTGTCCTTGATCCTTTATAGAAATTAAGAAGGTGCCACCTCACCCTCATAAGTCACCAAACTGGGGCACCTGTCCTGGCACAGAGGCGCTGGACTTTCTTCATTTAATGGGGCCAGCCACCCTGTGACAGTAACTCACCATACTCCACAAACAGTTCCTTGCCAAATAGTGCATGAACAACCTGGAGCCCAAACGTGTTGGAATAAATAACAACCAATGATAAATAGACAACACTACATAGAAATCACAACCTACCAATGTCTTTGTTCAGCTGTGCTCTGTCCTCATTGCCCTTGCTGCTATAAGCCTTGGTCATCCCTTGGCCATCTCCTGCCATGATTACTGTAACCTCTTTTCCAACCACCCTCTTTTCGCTCCACACTGTCAAAAATACTGCAGCTACACTCATCTTTTCCCCAGTTACCCTGACTCCCTTCCCTGCCCCCTTGGCTCTTATCACACCAAGTTCAAGTTCTTTGCCTCCCCACACCCTTGCTTATGTCCTATGCTCTTCTCAATCCTCTTGGCTTGCTGCACCCTATGGGACTGAACCAAATCCCATGGATGTTGATGGGAATCTTTTCCTTGACATCAGTGGGCTGTTTCTCTCACTCTCAGAAGTTATTGTCCTCAGCCTCTGCATTCTGGGGTGACTTGGGGTGCACACACAGACTAAGGCCATCCAGAGCGCCCATCTCTCTCCCTGCACTCAGCACCTGTGGAATCCTGGGGCATCAGTGGGTGGCTCTCACTCACACTCAGCAGCTGTACTGAGCACTATGCATGGCTCCTGCTATTTTAGGTTCAGTGTGTAAATATAGCTTGCAAGTGTGACTCTCCATGACATGGTCCTGACACACTAAGTTCAGGGTGTTCTCAAGAGACCATTATCCAAGGGCTAGCTAGGTTTCCTACATGCTGAATGTTAGTGAGAGCTCCTTACCGTGGTGGCTCAATAAACAGTGAGGGCTTGGCAAGCCGAGTAATTCCATGTGCCATAGGGTACAAGTGGAGCCATCTCTAGACCTACAAACTCCTCCTCGTTAGGGTCAGGTCCTTGGTCACTCTGGAGCAACAAGGTGGAATGAGCCTGCTGACACGGTCTGGTAATAGTGCCTGTGACATCATTAAAACCGTCCAACAGGATGACACTCTTGCTGGAATCCTGTTCAGCAGGCTAATGGAGGTGACTTGGGCTTGTTGTCATGTGGACCAAGTTATTTTCCTAAATAGTGAGCAATATTAATGGTGTCATAGGGGCTGCCAGAGGGCCATATCTAATTGGTTTAGTCTTCCAGCAAATCCACATGTAATGATATCTCTGTGCTGTGCCATAGCCTGGTATGGCAGGGCTGCAGAGCACTTGCCTGCTCTGATTGCAGCACGGTGCTGAGACGGTGATATTATTACCCATGCTTGGTGCATGAGAATAGTCCAGTCTGACCACTGGAGTGGCATTCTGCAGTGTCATAGTGGTCAAAGGCATTCTGAAAGCAGACCCTCCATAGATAGAGACCAGCAAGCAATTTTTGTCTCCCTTCCTCATAAATCAATCAGTTAGTTTAAACATTAAGGGCTGTGTCGTTGGGCACCTTTGAGGAGGCTCAGCTGGGACGGATGTGTGGAAATGTAAAGAGCACGGGGGGAGGGGAGTGAAGAAAGCTGGACTCTTCCCCTTCCTCTTCTTCACGCTCCAGTGAAATCTAATCCTCATTCTTGAGCTCTCGTGTCACTGTCTTGGCTCACAGCTTCCAGCAGACTGATGTAGCCAAGCTGTTCACTCTCGCTCCCCGTCAGAGGGAAGGACCTTGTAGATGAAGTCATGGGAATGAAACCTCCAGCCGTCCCTGAAAGCAAAGCAGTACGAATGGGAAGTCAATGTGTGGCCTCTTGCCTGTCTATGGGACTTCCCCTTGAGGCCCAACAGTCAATAACCAAGTGAAACTAACCCAGCCAACTTCTGGTAGTGACTTCCCACCATACACAAGCCTGGTCAGCCAAGGGAGGGACAGCTGAGCATAGGGAGATGGTTTCCTGTATGCTATGGCAGGCTGCTTGCCAGGTATTGGTGGGACAGGGTGGAGAGGAGCACAATACCTTTACCTCAGATACTTCCTCTGGGTCCAAAGGGTTTGCAGCACATGTAAAATGAGCTGTGAACATGTCCCACACATGGTCTGGACACTAGGCTCTGTTGTTTGCAGGCCATAAAGCAGACAAGTTTCTGCGGGACGGGAGGAGAGGGGAAGGGGTGGAATGCAGGCCATTCAAAGGAGTCTTGAAACATCTCTCTTAAATGCATCAAAAAAGGGTACAGTCAGTGGTGGCTGCAGGGCTATGATAACTCACCTATGACTGCTGGCACGGGGATATGGGGGCCTGCAGCAGTCTTTCCAAACAGGGATCACATGCTAACCCGTGTGTGACACTACACCTCATATTCTTCTTAGAGATATTGTTATTATATGAATATGGCATAACTAAGATATGTTTTATGCAAGATGGGTCATGTGTGATATTATTGGGAAGGTTATGATTTACTGAATGTGATTATCCTATTTGTGTGCATGTATCATTTCTGTATCTGAAGTTAGGAATATTGACTATGTAACAATTGCACAAGTGTTTGCATCTGGGGAACGCCCACCAGACAAAATGCAATCAGTCTGGCTGGTTAGTCAATAAACCATTAGGGGGAACAATAGGACTTTGAAGATCCCATCACTCTGAGAAGCTTTCTGGGCTGCTGCTTTGACACTGCAGGGTCATGTGATCATGTCACCTGCTACTGGACACCATCTTAAACTGCTGGTATTTTTCCACTAGTAGGGGGGTGAGGATCAAAATGGGAAACAAAGGATTACCACCATATATCAATCCTATTTAAGGCTGGGAAGTGAGTTAATCAGCGTCAGTTCTTCACTGAATCCCTGTCCAAGATGACTGCTAAAAACACCTAAGACTGAACTGAGGAAGAACTGGACCCAGGCTAGAAGGTGTCTGACCTGTGACAGGAATATCTGGAGTTCTAAGATGCAAACAAAAGAAGTTTGTCTTCAAGAATCCCTGCAACCTGCTTAAAATAGCATTTAGGGTGAGAAATTATTACTGGTAGCCAGTTTCCTTAGTATATTAAGCTTAGTTTGCATGTTTGCTTTATTTGCTCAGTAATCTTCTTTGATCTGTTTGCTATCCCTTATAATCACTTCAAATCTATCCTTTGTAGTTAATAAACTTGTTTTGTTTTCTGAAACCCAATTCATAATGGGGGAAGAGGAGAGCAAAAAGCTGTGCATGTCTTCCTCCATACTGGGGGAGAGGGGCGATTTTCATGAGCTTATGCTGTACAGAGCTCTGTGCGGTGCAAGACAATATAATTTTGGGTTTACACTCCAGAAGGTGTGTGCACATGGGTGCTGGGCAATCCCCAAGCTGATTCTTCCCACACAGAACTGATCTCAGTGTCTGTGTCTTTCTGCAGCTGGACGTGTCCTTACTTGTGTGTGTGCTAGAGAAGGGTTGAGGGCTGGATCAGCAGGACAAGGTGAGGGAGCCCAGGCTTGTGGAACGGGCAGGCTTGGTGGGACTCTAGTATATCAGGTGGCACCCAGAAAGGGGGGAAACCTATCACACCATGGATGGGACAGTGCAGTGACTCTGGTGAGCTCTCCGTCTCTCCTAGCAGTGACCAGGTGGGAGGTTTGATTTCTGGCTGAGCGGGACGCCATCAGTATGTGTATGGGGATGAGGGAGCAACTCTCCTTACTCACCAGGACAGAAAAGTGAGAGCACTGAGTGCACAATAGCACACTACACTGCTGCTTGCTCTGGGGGGGCTCTACAGTAGGGCTGGCTCCAGGCAGCAGCTTATCAAGCAGGTGCTTGGGGCGGCAACTCCGGGTTGGGGCGGCACTTTCAGGTATTCCACGGCAATTCGGTGGAGGGTCCCTCACTCCCACTCGGCGCAAAGGACCTCCCGCTGAATTGCCGCAGATCGCGATCACGCCATTTTTTTTCTTTTGGCTGCTTGGGGTGGCAAAACCCCTGGAGCCGGCCCTCCTCTACAGGAGTTGCTGATGCTAGTTTAGCTGTCTCAAGTGAGGTGGCATTTTTAAAACAGGCCCAGGACTGTCATGCCCAAGTAGCAGTCCCTTTTTTATAGAATCATAGAAGATTAGGGTTGGAAGAGACCTCAGGAGGTCATCTAGTCCAACACCCTGCTCAGAGCAGGACCAACACCAACTAAATCATCCCAGCCAGGCCTTTGTCAAGCCTGACCTTAAAAACCTCTAAGGAAGGAGATTCCACCACATCCCTAGGTAACCCATTCCAGTGCTTCAACACCCTCCTAGTGAAATAGTTTTTCCTAACATCTAACCTAGACCTCCCACACTGCAACTTGAGACCATGGCTCCTTGTCCTGTCATTTGCCACCACTGAGAACAGCCTAGTTCATCCTCTTTGGAACTCCCCTTCAGGTATTTGAAGGCTGCTATCAAATCCCCTCTCACTCATCTCTTCTGCAGACTAAACAATCCAAGTTCTCTCAGCCTCTCCTCGTAAGTCATGTGCCCCAACCCCCTGATCATTTTTGTTGCCCTCCACTGGACTGTCTCCAATTTGTCCACATCCTTTCTACAGTGGGGGGTCCCAAAACTGGATGCAATACTCCAGGTGTGGCCTCACCAGTGCCTGATAGATGGGAATAATCACTTCCCTCAATCTGCTGGCAATGCTCCTACTAATGCAGCCCAATATGCCATTAGCCTTCTTGGCAGCAAGGGCACACTGCTGACTCATATCTAGCTTCTCATTCATTGTAATCCCCAGGTCCTTTTCTGCAGAACTGCTGCTTAGCCAGTCGATCTCCAGCTTGTAGCGGTGCATGGGATTCTTCCGTCCTAAGTATCTCAAGTCTTAGCTAGGCAGTGAGCAAACAACCTTTAATGTACTCTGTCTGAGAAGGGGCAATATTGCTACCATCTAGGTCATACTGAATCTGGGGCTCCAGGGTGTGCAGCCTGTGAAAGTCCCATGATTCATCAAGGTAGAGTTAAAGATGTGTAATACAAGCTACAGATGACTTCACATTTCGCAATGCTGGCATGAACTCTGTGCGGGGTGGTGGTGATGCAGGAATGAGAGAAAGACCACCGCTCTGTGCTGAGTTTCAGACTGCCAGATTCGCCTTCAGCTAATGTGGCAGAGGCCTGTGCCTTTGAGGTGGGCATAGCTGGGTTCTCTCCCCGCTGCCACCCTGCAGATTTGAGTGGTTTGTGTGTGGGCCATGACTCTGATCCAGTATGGACTAGGTATCTGTGTCTTGGAACGAGGGGCCAGTGCAGACACAGCACTAAGCCAGAGACAGCGCAGGACACACTTCTGGTTTCAGTAGGTAGGAAAGGTGACAGGTGGCAAAGAGGGTAAGCATCTCATTGCAGGCCCCAGTTTTGGCTGCAGTGCCCTGTAGGAAGAAAGCCCTGAGCTAAAGGCAGAGGAGTGACATTGGAGAGAAAACAGTACAGCAGCAGAGCCAGGGGAGAGCTGTTTATTTGCTGCTGTGCTCTGAAACTGTGCTTCATTCCAGTTTGCAAATGTGGTAAGAAGAGTAAATGGTGAGACACATTAGTTCCACTTATATGACTCCGAAGGCACCTGCTTGAGCTGGATACAAATTGGGACCTCAGATCCCCTAAAATGATCATAACCTGGTTAGCATCATTGCTGCACATACTGAACATTTGGAGCCAGATCCTTGGAGCTGCTGAGGTCCGTGTGTTGCCAAAGTGGCATGTAGAACTTTAAAGCTGCCACGAAGAGGCAATTACTGATTCCCCACAGCTGGCAGAATCCTGAGCTGGTGCAGGAAGCTTGTCAGAGTCAGCTGTGTCTTCCTGCAGTCTGGCCAGCAACAACATTGCGAGGGGACCATTCTAACTCGTGCAACTTAGAGTAGTCCTGTGGCTGCTCTAAGTTGTACCAGCCACCAGTTTGGCCCCTGGCCAGCCCAGGATGGGGAGGAGACATAAAGGTGGTTTAGCGCTACCTTTGCCTCTCCTCCTTGATATACTGAACATGAGTCTCGCAAAGCTGAACACTGCATCCTTTGTTTTTACATGAGAAATTTTTATTTCACTAAGAACATTCTGAAACAATTCTGCTGAGCACTTCAAATGCTGCATGGCTGCCAGCTCCTAACAGCCATGCTGAAAGAAATATTGTCTAATATGGTAGCCATTCACAGTTATCTCGGATAGAGAGGTACCATGGAGCATGATTGCGCACTTGGTCAATTCCCGCACCAGGGCAGGTTTGCAGCCTGTTGTGAGCAGCATGACTGGGTTCTGGCCATGGGCTGCTCAAAAACTAGGAAAATGGTGCAAATAAACAGCAATATTTCAAAGTTGTTGCCATTTTGCAGAGTTTGAAATTTTTTCTCAAAATTGTCTGCTGTCATTTTTATCAAAGTCATTTTCCAAATGTTACATTAAACAACAACATCAAAATTCACTCACAGCTTCAATGAACATTTGGCAAAAATATTGTGGCAAACGGTGCTAATGTCAGCACCAGCTGGAGGTGTAGTTCATAGAATCATAGAATATCAGGTTGGAAGGGACCTCAGGAGGTCATCTAGTCCAACTCCCTGCTCAAAGCAGGACCAATCCCCAACTAAATCATCCCAGCCAGGGCTTTCTCAAGCTTGACCTTAAAAACCTCTAAGGAAAGAGATTCCACCACCTCCCTAGGTAACCCATTCCAGAGCTTCACCACCCTCCTAGTGAAAAAGTTTTTCCTAATATCCAACCTAAATTTCCCCCACTGCAGCTTGAGACCATTACTTCTTGTTTTGTCATCTGGTACCACTGAGAACAGTCTAGATCCATCCTCTTTGGAACCCCCTTTCAGGTAGTTGAAAGCAGCTATCAAATCCCCCCATATCCTTCTCTTCTGCAGACTAAACAATCCCAGTTCCCTCTGCCTCTCCTCATAAGTCATGTGCTCCAGCCCCTAATCATTTTTGTTGCCCTCCGCTGCACTCTTTCCAATTTTTCCACATCCTTCTTGTAGTGTGGGGCCCCAAACTGGACACAGTACTCCAGATGAGGCTTCACCAATGCCCAACAGACGGGAATGATCACATCACTTGATCTGCTGGCAATACCCCTACTTATACAGCCCAAAATGTCATTAGTCTTCTTGGCAACAAGGGCACACTATTGACTCATATCTGGCTTCTCATCCACTGTAACCCCTAGATCCTTTTCTGCAGAACT
>NC_133776.1:58232853-58375429 GCF_003597395.2 Chelonoidis abingdonii
CACTGAGTACATTAGCTTTTTCCACATCCTCTGTCACTAGGTTGCCTCCCTCATTCAGTAAGGGGCCCACACTTTCCTTGACTTTCTTCTTGTTGCTAACATACCTGAAGAAACCCTTCTTGTTACTCTTAACATCTCTTGCTAGTTGTAACTCCAAGTGTGATTTGGTCTTCCTAATTTCCGTCCTGCATGCCTTAGCAATATTTTTATACTCGTCCCTAGTCATCTGTCCAATCTTCCACTTCTTGTAAGCTTCTTTTTTGTGTTTAAGATCAGTGAGGATTTCATTGTTAAACCAAGCTGGTTGCCTGCCATATTTACTATTCTTTCTACACATCAGGATGGTTTGTTCCTGCAACCTCAATAAGCATGCTTTAAAATACAGCAGCTCTCCTGGACTGCTTTCCCCCTCATGTTATTCTCCCAGGGGATCCTGCCCATCAGTTCCCTAAGGGAGTCAAAACCTGCTTTTCTGAAGACCAGGGTCTGTATTCTGCTGCTCTCCTTTCTTCCTTGTGTCAGGATCCTGAACTTGACCATCTCTTGGTCACTGCCTCCCAGGTTCCCATTCACTTTTGCTTCTTCTACTAATTCTTCCCAGTTTGTGAGCAGCAGGTCAAGAAGAGCTCTGCCCCTAGTTGGGTCCTCCAGCACTTGCACCAGGAAATTGTCTCCCACACTTTCCAAAAACTTCCTGGTTTGTCTGTGCAGTGCTGTATTGTTCTCCCAGAAGATATCAGGGTGACTGAAGTCCCCCATGAGAACCACGGCTTGTGATCTAGTAACTTCTGTTAGTTGCAGGAAGAAAGCCTTGGTCCGGGGGTCTATAGCAGACTCCCACCATGATATCACCCTTGTTGCTCACACTTCTAAACTTAATCCAGAGACTCTCAGTTTTTTCTGCAGTTTCATACTGGAGCTCTGAGCAGTCATACTGCTCTCTTACATACAATGCAACTCCTCCACCTTTTCTGCCCTGCCTGTCCTTCCTGAACAGTTTATATCCATTCATGACAGTACTCCAGTCATGTGAGTTATCCCACCAAGTCTCTGTTATTCCAATCACATCATAATTCCTTGACTGTGCCAGGATTTCCAGGTCTCCCTGCTTGTTTCCCAGGCTTCTTGCATTTGTGTATAGGCACTTAAGATAATTCGCTGATCGTTGTGCTTTCTCAGTATGAGGCAGGAGTCCTCCCCTCCTGCGCTCTCCTGCTGATGCTTCCTCCCGGTATCCCACTTCCCCACTTGCCTCAGGGCTTTTGTTTCCTTCCCCCAGTGAACCTAGTTTAAGGCCCTCCTCACTAGGTTAGCCAGCCTGCTTGCGAAGATGCTCTTCCCTCTCTTTGTTAGGTGGCGCCCGTCTCTGCCTAGCACTCTTTCTTCTTGGAACACCATCCCATGGTCAAAGAATCCAAAGCCTTCTTTCCAACACCACCTGCATAGCCATTCGTTGACTTCCACGATTCGACGGTCTCTACCTGGGTCTTTCCTTCCATAGAGAGGATGGATGAGAATACCACTTGTGCCTCAAATTCCTTTATCCTTCTTCCCAGAGCCACATAGGCTGTAGTGATCCGCTCCAGGTCATTCTTGGCAGTATCATTCCTGGCTCTGGCTGACATACACGCTTTAGCTCTGCTTGTGCTAGCACCTAAAATTAGCAGCCTGGACACCATGGCCTGAGGGTGGCTCAGGCAACCCCCTGAGCACAACTCAGGCTGGGGATCCTGGGTCTGTCCTCAGGCAGCTAGCCACAGTGACCTTGCTGCTATTTTATGTGCTAGCTCAAGCAGAGCTATCATGTGTCCATCAGGAATCATACTTGCCAGCTGTAGTGTAGACAAACCCTCAGTCTCACTGACTGGGAATGACCCGCCCCAAAAAGGTTTTGTTGGAGAGGCTCTTCTTTGAACCTTCTCCAGGAGGTCTGTTCGGAGAGAGAACTGGCAAGCCCAGGCTGAACTGAGTCAGGGTGATAGTCAAAGTAGTACCGGAGGATTTAGCAGCATCAGTGGAGATGGCACGGCTAAACCACAGTCCGCCTCTGTGAGAGGGGCCCACAGGGAGACTGTTTTGCTGTCCTCAGACTTTTGATGGGCCAATGGCTGTTCTCAGTTTCACTAGTATAAATCCAAAGTGACCCAGTGAAGTCACTCACTGTATTTCACTGGTGTAACTGAGAACAGAATGTGGCCACACAGCACAATGCTCAGTGAATGTGGAGGACAGGACTGACAAGTGCTCAGCTGTAGGCTTTGAAACCAGGTTGTAGGTGAAGGACTCAGTCTGAAAGAAACAACATACTTGCAGACAGCAAAAAAATAAAAGAAATGACCAATTACCAGGCCCTTTTCTCTCTGCTCGTTAGTATCGCTGAGAGCTAACTGCAGATGGCAGCAACAGAAACACGACTCCTTTCTATTAAAGCAGCAGCTGACTCAGTATTGGACTGAGGCTGTCTGAGCGGTCTGGACCAGTTAGGGCTATGGCATAGACAGCACTAAATAAAATGAACAAGGAGTCCTTGTGGCACCTTAGAGACTAACAAATTTATTTGAGCATGAGCTTTTGTGGGCTAAACCCCACTTCATCGGATGCATGCAGTGGAAAATACAGTAAGAAGATATATATGACATGAAAAAATGGGTGTTGCCATACTAACTATCCTGAAAGTAATCAGTTAAGGTGAGCTATAATCAGCAGGAGGGAAAAAAAAAACTTTTGTAGTGATAATCAGGGTGGCCCATTTCCAACAGTTGACAAGAAGGTGTGAGTAACAGTAGGGGAAATGGGTTTTACTTTGTGTAATGACCCATCCACTCCCAGTCTTTATTCAAGTCTAATTTAATGGTGTCCAGTTTGCAAATTAATTCCAATTCTGCAATTTCTCATTGGAGTCTGTTTCTGACATTTTTTTTTGTTGGAGTATTGTGACTTTGAGGTCTGTAATCAAGTGGCCAGGGAGACTGAAGTGTTCTCTGACTGGTTTTTGAATGTTATAATTCTTGATGTCTGATTTGTGTCCATTTATTCTTTTGCATACAGAGGGGCACTGCTGGCACATGATGGCATATATCACATTAGCAGATGTGCAGGTGAATGAGCCTTTAATAGTGTGGCTGATGAATCTCACACATTGTATAGAACATTTTGGCTAGCACTTCCAATAACCCTCAAGGTGCACATACAGGCTTCACCAGGGTGGAACTCAGCAACCTCTCTGTGTTGCTACAGAAATTCAGTTTCAGATTCGGATTCTCTTGATAGCAGAGTTTGGCTCAAATCAGTTTGGGTTACCTTTTTTCTTACGCTCAGTATATGAACAGGCGGAGCCTGCAGGAGCCTCACAGGACTTAGCACAGGGCCTTCAAAAGCAACAGGCAAAAGACAAATTACGAAACCAGACCCAGCACTGTCACAGAAGAGTTGTAGTGCAAACCCATTTCGAGAACTAGGCCTAGGGATTTCCGTATGTAACGCTGACTGCTCCCAGCAGGTGTCACTGTATAGTGGAAGGGCTTAGTGCAGGGATCGGCAACCTTTGGCACGTGGCTCGCCAGGGTAAGCATCAAGATGGTCTGGGCCCGTTTGTTTGCCTGCCGCATCTGCAGGTTTGGTCGATCACGGCTCCCGCGGTTCACCGTTCCAGGCCAATGGGGGCTGCGGGAAGCGGCATGGGCCGAGGGATGTGCTGGCCGCCATTTCCCCATTGGCCTGGAGCAGTGAACCATGGCCAGTGGGAGCAGCGATAAACTGAACCTGCAGATGCGGCAGGTAAACAAACTGGCCTGGCCTGCCAGGGTTCTTACCCTGGCAAGCCGCATGCCAAAGGTTGCTGATCCCTGGCTTAGTACCTCTAATTCAGTGGTCTCCAACCTTTTACACACAAGATCATTTTTTAATGCAACCCAGGATCTACCCCACCCATTCCCCGAGGCCCGGCCCTGCTCACTCCATCCGCCCTCCCTCCATCACTCGCTCTCCCTCACCCTTCCTCACTTTCACCGGGCTGGGGCAGGGAGTTGGGGTGCAGGAAGGGGTGCAGACTCTGGGCTGGGGCCGAGGTGTCTGGAGTGTGGGAGGGGTTACGGGGTGCTGGCTCTGGGAGTGGGCTCAGGGCTGGGGTTGGGATGCAGGAGGTGGTGCAGGATGCAGGCTCTGGGAGGGACTTTGGGTGCAGTAGGGGGCTCCGGGCTGGGACCAAATGTTGGGGTACATGAGGGGGTACAGGGTACTGGCTCCGGGAGGGCAGCGCAGCGGGGCTAAGGCAGCCTCCCTGCCTTCCCTGGCGCCACACCACTCCTGGAAGCAGCCAATATGCCCCTGCAGTGGGCACATGGCTGTGCATGCTGCCCCTCTCTGCAGGCACTAACTCAGCAGATCCCATTGGCTGCAGTTCCCCATTCCCAGCCAATTGGAGCAGCACAGCAGTGCTTGTAGGCAGGAGTAGTGCATGGAGACCCCTGCCCCTTCCCCCCATGGGCCTCAGCGGCTGTGCTGGCCACTTCCGAGAGCAGCGCGGGGCTGTGATCTGGGCAGGAAGGGAGCCTGCCTTAGTCCTGCTGCACTGCCAGACTTTTAGCAGCCAGAGATCATGATCAACTGTCAGAAGCTTCAGGATCGACCAGTCAGTTGGTGACCATTGCTCTAATCCAAGGTCCACATGAAATGTGAAGGCAAAAATACATGCAAAAATGGTGATAATTCAAACAAATAAACCATCACTTTGTCCTTCCAAATCCTGGGCAGGACCATTAAAGCCTTGGGTGAGGTCCCAGCCTCTCCTACTGGACATGGTTTCCCAGGAAGGGCTCTGTCCACTTCGACGTATCCATGAAGATGGAGGAAGAGCTGTGGTAGAGCCAGAGGCAGGGTAGGGCTCCCGCTCTTGTCCAAATATCTTTGGCACAATCATAAACTTCCATCTCCACCCGGTAGTCACCATCCAGGCCCTTCCAGCGTCCACCTGTCACAAAGAGTTTGCCTCCCAGTGGCACCATGCCTCCATTTTCATGCAGAGTGTGAAGCAGCTGCACCTGTAAGAGATATCAATCATGATATAGGGCTATAGCCCACTCACACCACATCATTATATATGGAATCCAGGCTGCCTTACACAGGAGCATTCATTATATACAAACAGACAAATAGGGTTCCACACAGCTTGAGTTCCAGCTTTGTCTCCAGTTCTTACCAGGTGCCACAGTCTGGCTGGAACTCTGTACTGCATACTGAAACATGGAGGGTCTGAGTAAAATCCTTCAAGTAAACATCTTTCCATCTCCATTTCTTACAAGAGGAAAGGGGGTGGAAGAACAGATATGTCTTCAGTGCAGAGTTAACTCAGGTGATTGACACCCAGATTAACCTAGTCTGGGTGTGAGCAACCCCACTGCAAAGCCACACCCCAGTTGCGGTGCCCTTATTGACTCTACACTCGCTAGGACTTTTAGGGGCACATCCCATGGTTCTTTGCACTGCAGTGAGCTGATCCTCTCTGTGATTCTGTCCCTGTTCTTCTGGGCACTCAGGGGGAATTGTGGGAAGGCATTGGAGGACTGTCAGCACTGGAAGGATTTATCCTGTGTCCTCACTGCAGAGTGGGTGGGTTACCAGCCCACATAAACGCAGCCGAAGTACTCTTACACTTAACCCAGCCAGGCCAGATTTCCTGGGCCGAAAGTTCCACTAAAACCAGGTGAGCTCTTTTGGGGTCTAGAGACAACCCCCAAGGATGACCCTGAGTGAATTGCACAGGGCACTTATGCAATAAGGCGTCATTTCTGGGCTGAAATCTCAAAGACCTCATAAGTGGAATGAGGTTCCAGGATCTTAGCCCAGCTCCTAGAGGACCCAGCGGCATTGTTAAGATGTGATGAGACATTCGTGTTACTGAGCTGAATGGGAATTGTATGAGGGGCCCTGCTGACAGTGCTGTGACTTGTGTGCATCAGTCAGGAAGAGCACAGCACATCTAGTGCTGGAGTGGGGCTGGAACAACGTTCCATGCCCTGGGGCCCAGCAGTTACTGTAGAATTTAAAACTTCCATTAAAATAAATAAACCATTTTCCAAATGAGCCACCTAAATCCACAGGGAGGACTGCAGGTGGTGAGCACCTCTGAAAAACCAGGCTGCTTTCATGCAGATACTTAACTGCGGACTTAGGTGCCAAGATGTGAAACTTTTTGCCTAAGTCTGTAGCTCAGATAGCTGTAAAGAAAACTTTGTAAATCCCACCCAATAAATACAGGTAGCTTATAACAAAAGCAGCCTAATGACCTGAGCACTGCACTAGAATTCAGGAAACCTGGGTTCTAGTCCCATTTCTGCCACTGGCCTATTGGGGAATTTGGGTGAGTCACTTCACTTCTCTGTGTCTGAGTCCCCAGCTGTAAACAATGGAGATAATGATAGTTAGTGTGTTCCTGATGAAAACTGCTGGTGAGAGCCAGGCAGTATTATTATTAAAAGAGCTCCCAGCTGCCCCAGAAACATCTTAACTCATTTAATCTGTCTGTGGTATTTTTATGGTGCACATCACACAGGGATTTACATGTCACTGCAGTGTTTGTTAACTCTGAAGACTAATTATGTCACTTACATATCATAAGACCATAAGAATGGCCCTAGTGGGTCATACCAAAGGTCCATCTGTCTTCCAATGGTGGTCAATGCCAGGTGGCCCAGAGGGAACAAACAGAACAGGTAATCATCAAGTGATCCATCCCCTGTCACTCACTCCCAGCTTCTGGCAAACAGAGGTTAGGGACACCATTCCTGCCCATCCTGGCTAATAGCCATTGATGGACCTACCCTCCATTAATTTATCTAATTCTTTTTTGAGCCCTGTTATGGTCTTGGCCTTCACAACATCCTCTGACAAGGAGTTCCACAGGTTGACTGTGTATTGTGTGAAGAAATACTTCCTTTTATTTGTTTTAAACCTGCTGCCTATTAATTTCATTGGGTGACCCCTAGATCTTGTGTTATGAGAACTAGTAAACAACACTTCCTTATCTACTTTCTCTACACCACTCATGATTTTATAGACCTCAATCATATCTCCCCTTAGCTGTCTCTGTTCCAAGATGAAAAGTCCCAGTCTTATTAATCTCTCCTCATATGAAAACCGTTTCATACCCCTAATAATTTTTATTGCCTTTTTCTGAACCTTTTCCAATTCCAATATATCTTTTTTCGAGATGAGGAGACCACATCGGCACACAGTATTCAAGATGTGGGAGTACTATGGATTTACATAGAGGCAACATGATATTTTCTGTCCTATTATCTATCCCTTTCTTAATTATTCCCAACATTCTGTTCACTGTTTTGACTGCCACTGCACATTGAGTGGATGTTTTCAGAGAACTATCCACAATATCTCAAAGATCTCTTTCTTGAGTGGTAACAGCTAATTTAGACCCCCATATCAACATGACTAAGTAGGTTTCAGTGCAGCTCACTTAGCCATGGTGGCTGGGTATTACAGGAGCTCCACTTCCATAACCCTGCCTCAAGATACATACAGGACAAAAGTGGCATCAGACCCAGTTAGGGTCACAGGCCCTATCCCTTCTTTCTGAGTCTATCAGTATCACTTTTATTACAGTAGTGTCTAAGCTGAGACAGGGCTCAGGACCCCGCTGTGCTAGGTGCTGTATACACCTGGAAAGCAATGACAGTTACTGGGAGCTTATTGGCTATGACAGGTGGCGAGACTAAGCTGTGGCAAGAGCAGGAGGAAAAGGTAGCCCTGACCAGAGCAATACCCAGGAGTTGCAGTGCTTACACTGAATCCTGACACCAGCACAGGTGGGTGGGATGACATGAAAGAAATAGACAAAGTGAAACTGGGGCTGGAACTGAAATCAGTCAAGTTACCAGCCCATCCTGTCTGCTTGCTTGCCCCACTTTGCACAAGGACACTTGATCCAGATACCTCCAGCTTCTCCTAGACCAGTGGTTCTCAACCAGGTGTCTGGGGCCTACTTGGGGGCTGTGAGAGGGTTCAGGGGGTCTGCCATGCTTAGCCAGAATTATACTCGCTAGGACCTAGAGCAGAAATCCAGAGCTCCACTGTGCAGGAACGTAACCCCAAGCCTACCACCCGGGGCTAAAGTCAAAGCCTGAGCAATTTAGTTTTACAATGCTCCCTGTGGCATAGGGCCATGAGTAATTGCCCTGCTTACTACCTCCTAATGCGGATCCTGACTTTTATAAGCCAAAAAAAAGTGGTTGTGGCACAGCTGGGCCAACAAGCGTGTTCAGGGGGCCTCAGAAAGAAAAAGGTTGAGAACCCCTGTCAGAGATGATGCTACTAGAGTTGAGCTGGGTGACCCTAGACCTGAGGAACACTCTGCTCTATAGGCAGAGAAGGAAGGAGAACTGTGCATGCTATGCTGAAAGAGTTAACAGAACCAGTCCCAGAACTGGAACCAATGGGTGACCAATGGGGCACTGAACGTTATTCATAAGCAGAAAAATAAGAGAGCAGAGGGAGGGAGAGACTGGCAGGGCTCTCTCCGCACCTGTCTGGAGTATTGGCAGCTTGGTCAGCTGAGCACTGACGCCATGTGAACAGCTGCAGCAAGATTTCAGAATGATCTTGTGTAACCCAGCCCTGCAACAACATTACACACAGCTCCTCGAAGGCCAACGGGGCCCAGGGAAGTGGGCTATGTCATGCTGCTTCCTGGGATCCCTTCACTTTACGTCAGGCCTTCCTGGAGCTCTGGGATAGGCATTTAGGGGGGCAGATCAAAGCCACCAGCTCCCAGCTTCCCTTTGGCTGGAGAATCACTCAGAGAAGAGGATAAGCCTCTGTTTGAGGGTCCCATTCCCAGGGACTTGGGTGGTAGAATCACAGAAGATCAGGGTTGGAAGAGACCTTAGGAGATCATCTAGTCCAACACCCTGCTCAAAGCAGGACCAGTCCCCAACTAAATCATCCCAGCCAGGGCTTTGTCAAGCCTGACCTTAAAAACCTCCAAGGAAGAAGATTCCACCACCTCCCTAGGTAACCCATTTCAGTGCTTCACCACCCTCCTAGTGAAAAAGTTTTTCCTAATATCCAACCTAAACCTCCCCCACTGCAACCTGAGATCATTACTCCTTCTTCTGTCATCTGGTACCACTGAGAACAGCCTAGCTCCATCCTCTTTGGAACCCTCTTTCAGGTAGTTGAAAGCAGCTATCAAATCCCCCCTCATTCATTCTTCTGCAGACTAAACTAAACAATCCCAGTTCCCTCAATCCCTGGTAGAAACAATCCCTGGTAGAAGCAGCAATGGCCAGAGCTTTACTTTGAACTATGGAGAAATGAGTTTGGGGGTATCAGCTCACCAGCCCCTTGCTCCAACCTCAATCAGTTCAATAGATGGTTCTGGCAGACGCTACTCAAAAGGAATGTAGAATGGAACTAGCCTCCAGGCCAAATTGCCCATGAGCCGCAGAAGAAGTGGTCTGACCGAAGGCTATATTAGTTGGTCAATGTGGAGAAGCCTAGGATTGAATAACTATTGTGACCAAGCCTTGCTTTCTCCCAGGACAGGGTTATAGAGAGGTGGGTGTGCCAATACTCTGGGTTAGGCACTATGAAATCCACATACATATCAAATAGAGCCCTCCCTTCAACATGGCACCGGGGAATCCATGTCCAGCATGGTGCACCCCAGTGACCCACTCCACCTACCTTCTGCCAGATGTTAGCATCCGGATCATACACATACACCTTCTTTGTGTTGTCCCCAATGAGGTAAATTGCTCCATGCAAGGAGGCACAGCGCGGGGCAGAGAGGTACTTCGGAATGAATGGGGATGCAATTACACTCCACATATCTGCCAAAACCAGACATCATTAGTTAGTGAAAGTGTTTAGGAGACTGAACTATTAATGAAGTTATCACAGGGTGTTAATGAGCGTTACCCCTAGGGTGACAGAGTCACAAGGAGGGGAGAGAGCAGGCTGGCCCATCATAGTAACTTACTGGACTGATTCTCATATCACTTACACTGGTATAAATCAGGAATAAACCCATTTACATTCATGGCATTATATGGGTGTAAATACTCTCGGAATTAGGCCCTATAAGTGACCTCTTCCCATTTGGGCCTTGAATCAATATACAAGCCAGTCATGAGGGGTTTTCGTCATGCATTGTCTGACCTGATTAACATTAGCCTGGCATGTAATTCACTTGTAGGGAGCAAATTGTGGTCCTGAGACCAGCTGGACACTGGCGTGGATGTGAAGAGGCAAAAGAGGGAGCATATTTTGGAGTTGTCTCAGTTTATCTATCTTTGTGATAGTTTCAAAGGTTAAAGCTTGTGGTGAGTCAACATGAGGTTAAACTGGGCTATGGTATTTAAATCAGCTAATAGAGTGAAGACACATCTCTTCTTTCACGCGAACTAGACAGCACCAGTCTCGCTCTAACCATTTTGGTGTATCACATAGGGACAGAGCAAAGGGTGATTCTGGGCACCAGCTAACAAATGCTTGTCATATGACTCCTTTACTCAAGGTATTCTAATGCTCAGTCACTTTGTATGACTTCTGAGTAAGAGGATGGGTGCTAGTAAAGGGTTTCCCAAACATGTGAACCATTAAATAACTTTCCAGGCTCACAGATCACCACATTGTCATGTGCCACTGCCGTATCATGCTGATGTCATGTGCACATCTGTCCCTCTGAGTCACACGTAGTGGCAGCGCTGGAAAGGGGATCACAAAGGAGTCAGCACACCTGGCCTTCCAATGAAGAGCCACAGCAGATGTGGGAAAGAGTGTCCAGATGATAGTGGGAGACACAGGGCCAGAATGTGAGACCCTTACTCTCACTGGGAAACAGTTACTCACATGAGCAATATTATAATAATAATACCCAGTTCTTATGTCATGCTTTTAATTAATTGCTCTCACAGCACTTTACAAAGGAGTCAGTATCATGATCTCCATTTTACAAACGGAGAAACTGAGGCACAGAGAGGTGATGGGACTTGCTCAAAGTCACCCACAGGCCAGCTGCAGCACCAGGAACAGAAGCCAGCTCTCCCGAGTCCCAGTCCAGTGCTCTATCCACTAGGCAACACTGCCTCCCCTTGCCTTCAATAGAGCTAGCTTGTGTAAGTTAATGCTCACTAGGGTGAATAAGAAGTTCACAATCTGGCTCACGGTGAACAGTTCCTGAACTAGAAGCGAATGTGAGTCTGGAGTTCACTTTCAGGGAGAGATGATAGGTGAAGCTGACTCAGTTTGCTCGTCCACAAATACTGTAAATCAGAAATGTCTTGGACTCTGTATAGGTAGCACTTTTGCCCCATTTAAATTTGATTCATGCTTACTAATATTCTCATACTGGGTCTTATGAAACTCCATGTAAGTAAGTAACCAGAGACAGTTCAATGTCTCATGTGTTTTAAATAACTAGAAATGGCTACATGAAAAGGGCAGCAATTGTCTGGAATTTCACCATACCTAAGGGAACAAGGCACTGACCCTCAGCTGGTGGAAATCAGTATCGTTCCATGGAGGGCAATGGAGTTATGCCGAGTCACCCCAAACCAAAGAATTTAGGCTTTGACACAGAATGAGGGCAGAATATACAGCGTCTCCCAGCAGGAATCCCTCCTTCCTGCTATACAACGGGCACAGAAGTGCCACCACGTTCCCTGGCCTCTGATTCGAGATGAACAGGCTGACACAAACATAACTTATGCATCACTGACTCACATATGCTCCGGTTCTATCCCTGCATCCTATTTCATGCAGGGCAACTCACATGCTGTAGGTGAACACGATGAGTGTGCACCAGGACTGGCACAGCATTGTTGGGAGGGACCTTTCTGAGGCTCGAGCATTTGCTTCCAAAATTCTTGTTGCTGTTCCTTCTCCTTACCTATGACAGGGTTGTAACACTGCAGGGTTAGTGCATTGTACTTGATAGCACAAGAGCCAATGAGGTAGAGCTTCCCAAGACATCCAGTTGCAGTGAAGTTGCTAACATACTTCAGGGCAGGGCTGATGGGGCACCAGCTATTATTATAAGGGTCATAGCACTCCACCTCCACTGTGTCCACTGTAGTCCCTACATACAAGAGAGGAGACAGCCGAGAAGTTAGCACAGCACAGGGAGTATTATTTGCGTTCCAGTAGCATCGGGAGTCCGGATCCCAACCATGCCACATGCTGTACAAACACATGACAAAGAGACAGGCCCTGACCCAAAGCACTTCCAATCTCAGTACAAGACAGGAGACAATAGATGGATACAGCAAACAGAGCACAAGGGAACAATTTGACCAGAGTGATCAGCATGCTGAGCAGGGGGCACAGCATGCCAGCTGCATAACCACAGTCAAGTGGTCTGCAGGCATCTCAGCAGGGGATCTGAAGGACAATAAGCTGGCCCTATGGGTGTCTCCATACCGAAGGGATGACATGGGAGAAAGTGCAAAGGCACCTGTTTGAATAGGGTTTAAATGGGTAAGTGAGACTGGCATCATTTGCAGAATGAAGGCAGGAGCTGATCCAGGAGTGACCCTGCTTTCTGTGCATGTATGTGCTGACTGCCGACATAGAAAGGATGACAGTGCATGTGGTCTCTGCAGGTATTAAATGCCTGCACAGCTGCATGTAGTTGAATGTTGCTAGGATTAAGTCATATTAGCAGATGCTTATGTAAGTTTATAGTAGGTTGCATTTTTCTATTTTCTGCAGTCTCTGCTTTAACTGAGCAGCAAACACAAATATTTCAGTTGGCATCTTAATAATCTTCTTCACCTGCTGTTTAAATCCATTGTTCTGGACTTGATTATTGTGAGATACTTTGTATTGTGGCAGTATCAGAGACTGACAGACAAGAGAGAGGGGAGGTGGCCAGAGAGATGGATGGTGCCTACCCCCAATGGCATAGATCTCCCCATTGAGGACAGCACTGGCATGGTTTGTTCGGGGTTTCAGCATTGGTGCAATGGGTTTCCATGCACCCTCCTTGAGACGGAAACACCAGGACTGGGTTGTGGACCAGGTGTCATTCTGCGTTCCCCTGGAGCCACCTAGGAAGAGAATAATCCATCACACACACAGAGAAAATGTTGTAAGGCAAAGTCATCCCTGCCCTGGGTAGGGGGTCTGACACTGCATCTTTTGCCTTGACATCTAGGCCCTTTCACAGGCATTAAATCAAACCGTGACCATCAAAACAGATTTGAAGACAACTTTACAAGAACACAGCACCACAGGCTGCAGCTCAATAGAAGCAACCCCCAGAAAATAAAAACAAGCTAATCTAAAGCCCAAGCAAACAAAAGGTCACCAAATTTAAACACAGGCAGACGGTGAGAAGGAGTAAAATCCACAGAAGAGAGCCCTCTACTGAAAAGACTAGCTACTGCCAGGCCTAGCGAGATGAACTTCAGCAGGTAGATTAAGAGAGAAGGGGGTCTCCAAAAACCACACCATCCGAGCATGAAGTACAGCCTGGGACATAATTAATTCATGGCACTGTGTGTCGTTAGCCATTCTTCCATTCATTACTTTAATTAAATCAGCCTAAGTGTTCTGAACTTATACAACCTGGAAATAGCTGAACTACTGCCCAGGAGCTATGTGATACCATAGAACTTCCTCAGAGTTGCTGCTTATTGGCAAAATTTCCTCTGGATACCATGGAAAGAGTAACATTTATTAAATTAATTTGTCATTTATTTTATCTATTTGAAAAAATACCCTGTGGGTCAATCAGACCAGTCACACGAAGAGAAACACAAGGAATTCCAAAGGTTAGGTTCCAGCTTAGATTCAGCGAAGGGGTTGGATGAGAGCCCCAAGTTACATACCTGTTACGTAAACATAATTATTTAGTGCCACCAGAGAAAAGCCCCATTTATTGTAGTCCGGAAAGTCAGGAAGAGCCATCCATCTTTCTGAAACACAGAAAAGCCGTACAGAACCTAAAGGCTTAGACCAGATCCAAGGGCATAAGCCACTACATACTTCCCAGTGCGCCTATCTTCCCAACGTGACCGAAATGCAAGACAACATGCCTCCTCTGCTGTAAATAAGAGGTAGGATCAGAAGTGTTAAAAGGGTCCCTTCCCCAGATTTCCCTATCCCCTCCAACACTCCCCTAGCTATTCGGCACAGTGGGTCTTTAGGAAATTCAGTGGAGCCAGATTCTCATGTACTGCTTACAACAGAAGGAATATTGAAAAGAAGTCTTTACAGCTCACCAGTAACAAAAGCTGGCCAAACTCTACCAAGTTTTTGCAACACATTGAACTGCACAACTGCCATTCATTTCACTCTGGATACACTCTTGGAAAGGAAAGCGGGAAGCTAAAGAACAGCTCCTGTTCTGTTCTGAACAGTGTTATGCAGACTCCCTTAGACAACACCCCAATATTACCCAGCCACCTCTGCTGGAACACAGTATCTGTAGGCGATGGTGAGGAATGCTTACAAGTGTAATTCTGATGGAATCCTTTCCCCTTTTGGTACACAAATGGCTCCACCCGCAGGTCTTAAAGAATCTAAAATAAAGCTGCCATTAAAATGGAAATCTCCTGATTCTGTGGGCCTGATCCCAGCTGGTATAAATCAACACACTTCCACTGACCTCATGGAGCTACACCAATTTACATCAACTGGGGATCTGGCCAATTGCCTTCAGTGGCATTACAATAATTTACACCTGCTGGCAATCCAGCCTTGTTACTGTAAAAATGTACTGGAATCCCTGTGTCTGCCTCTGGCAGTCACCAATGCCTTGAGTTTCCACCATACTTGTCTGTGACACGCTGTACATGGCAAGAGGAGGAACCTGCCCCATGCCTGTGGAAATCAGTTTGTGCCTGGAAGTGTGAGATTGTACACTTCTCATAGCATTCAGGACTACAACGGCTACCCACTGACTATTGCATTGGTACTGGAGTGTCTCTTCTGTACGACACTAAATCATACCTGCGTTAAAACTGTTCTGCTGTCTCATGACCTGACCTACAGCTCACTGAAGTCCATGGGAATCTTTTCATCGACTTCAATGGACATTTGCTCAGGCTCTTACAACACAGCACGGGGAGGCTGAGACCTGGCTACATTCATTTGGCTACAGGGGAATTGTGTCTGTTAATTAGCGCTGGTTCTTGTGTACATAATGTTGTCAAAGTCTCCTGCAATTGCATCAGTCTGCCAGGATTATGCTCTGTCTCCGCAGTCAAGCTGCAGAAAATCTGATTCATGGGCTTGTCACCTGGAGAATAGAGCTAGCATTAGGCTGTGTGATTGCAGGAGCATCAGCCTGTGGGGAAAGCAGCTGTTCAGTGAATGACAAAAGCTAATGACTCAGAGCATTACATCACCCTGGTAACGGCTTCATTCTAGGATGAACTCCACTAGTTACTGTGTGTGTCTAAATCTATGATGTAAAGGATTCACTGGTAATTCAGCCCCTGGCACAGTCGCTTTGTTTGTGAGCCACCAGCACAGTGCTCTGCAGTATGGTTCCAGGACCACTGTCAGGAGCCGAGGCTTTTGAGAAATTAAGGAGCTCACGGCCAGTTATGGACTCAGAAACTGTGACCAGACTCACAGCACTCAGGCATCTTTTTTTGTTTGTTTTTAATCTGCATTTTAGAACCAATTGGAAACTAGAGCTGTGTGAGCTGTGGGGCATTCTCATCACACACCCTCCCAGAGCCAGTGAAGGCCCCCATTTAGTGGCCCTGTGGATAAGAATGGGGAATAGTCCGAATAAATGGGTCAGATCTGGCTCCACTGAAGTCAGTGAGAGTTTGGCTGCTGGCTTCAGTGGAACCAGGATCCAGCATCCGGGAGGGATTGGGGGATGGGGGGAGGAAGCATCTACTTTTTGGTCTATGGGGAGACAATGACTGAGAGACTCCATTCCTTTTTCTGCATAGGGTCTGACTGAGACCTGTGTATTGTGACTCCTGTCTTCTCACACAAATGTCTCTCACAACTCCAGTTTGAAAACACTGACATGTAGTTTACTTATTTTAATCTCAACCACCACCCTCTAACAGACCTGGCCAGCAATTCTATTTACAGGGACATACCAACATCATCCCCCTTTGCCAGAAAGAAGAGAGGAGAGAGATCTTTCCACGCAGAGATATCCCTTCATTCTGGTCATGCTAACCTCTCCCACTCTCTCCTTCTGTCTCTCATTCCCACTTTGCACTTTCTTCTTGTGTGCCTTTCTGCTTTTCCAGTTAATGGGTTAACTAGCTCCTTAGCTCCCTAGCAATTAGCCCCAGCTTTTCTCAATCAGGCCTTTCTCTGGGGAACTAAGTGGCCGTCCAGTGAGCAAAGTGCTAGTTCAGCGGCTGGTTCTCAGTCCTGCCACATATATTTTATACAAACAATACTAGCTGGCATTTCAAAGGGGGGTTGGCAACATCTCCACCTAATGGACAGGAAACTGAAAAGGCGCCAACATTTTCAACGGTAGCCCCTGAATTTAGGGCCCTCTGTTTATAACTATAGGGCCTAAGTGATGTGGCTGAGCCAGTGCCAGAGCTAGGAAGAGAAGGCAGGTCTCCTGATTTCTGGTCCTTCGTCCTCTCTAGGGGACCACACACCATCAGCAGCCCCTCACCCCCGCCCCCAACTTCACCAAGACACGGTTAGCTGTGTGAGTTCATCCTCTTGATCCTACTCAGTGGCTTTGGACAGGTGACACACAGAGGCTAAGAGGAGACCAGAACTCATAGTAATTGGCAGAAACTCCCCCCCCCCCCAAGGGAAAAGCTTATGAGAGAAAGACTGCATATCTATTGCATCACACACTCTGCCCACAAAACTTTTAGGGCCATATCCAGGACTCCATCTTCTTAGCGCTAATCCAGCAGCGCACAGGAGATGGAGAGTGGTTCAAACAGGGCAGCTGGGGAATCCCCAGCATGCATGTAGTCACTGCCTCACCCCTTCCAGTGTAAGACCTCCAGTAGACAACTGGAACTCTGCTCCAATACTGCAGTTATTCAGCAAGCTGCACCACTGAAGTCCTGCCTGAACTGGATGTAACCTTAGGTGTAGCAAACAGGCATGGCCTCCCTCGGAGATTGACAGTGAGGGAGGGCCAGATGCCCCTCGGTGGGCAGAACCAGGAAGGTCACGCTCACCATACCAGAAGCACAGGGGTGGGACAGGCACAGGAGGTATAAAAGGCAGGGGGGCCCTGTAGCTCAGTTGGGTAGCAGCTGCTAAAGGAAATGGACATGTGTTCCCCACTGCTGAGGATGTCAGTTACCTTGAGGACTTGCCCAAGCTACCAGAGCTGCCAGATCCAGCCAATGCTGAAGAGTTGCTGCGATTGCCACTGGCAGTACACCCTGAGGAGATGGAGGATGTACAGGTACACCTTGAGAGGAGGGTAGGAAGGAGCCCAAGGATAGCTGACTGTAGTCTGGCTGCAGGGGCATCTGAAACATGGTCAGTGTGTTGCAGTGGGATTCCCTGTGACCAGTGGCAGACTGTTCTGCCACTGTTAGGCTCTGGGCTGGGATGCAGTGGAGTCAGATGGGCCTGCATCCCCCTATCCCTGGCAGTACTCCCCCTCTTCAGGCCAAGAGGCCTGTGCTTGTCTCTCTCTCCCCAGAGCATTGTACCTGGGTGCCTGACCCCTTGCTGGAGCCCCCTAGACTGTTGGGCACTCACCCTTGCCTGAGGTCTAGGACCCAAGACTGTGCTTGGTACCCTGCCCCATATGAGGACCTGGGTTCCCTGACTATACCTTGTCTGAAGGTTGGGCTTTAGGTTGTTTGATGCCCTGCCCTGCCTGAGGGCTTCGGCCACAGAACCCATTCACTGCTTAACCCACTGGAGGGCTTGAGCACCAAGACTGCTAACTTCCTGTTATCTTAGATTGTCCTTAAGGGGGTATGACAGCGAAAGACTGTGGCTTCCCTCGGAGATTGACCATGCGGAAACGCCACACACGCCTACACTGGGCCTGGCCTGAACCTCAGCTAGGAACAGGCTTGCTTTTGGTTGCTTACTGGTCTTGGGATTGTAAAAGGCGAAGTTCCGGGAGACTGGCAACTCCACATCTTCCGCTTCATTCTCTTCCAGAGCTCGACCCGCGACCACCACCAGCACTTCCTCCAGCTTCTGTGGAAGGGCGAGCAGGTTCTTCTGGACAAAGGACCCGTTTTCCACCTTATAGAAGATAAAAGAAACATGTCACCAGACCCAGCTGCTAGCCCCTACCCCTCATTTTCCTGGACAGGAGTTCTAGAATGGCAGTAGGTCTGCTCTGGTGGTGGATGGAGAGCCAAGTGGCTTCCTCTCTGACTCTAGAGGATGCTGCTCCCTCTGTAGGAGGCTGTCTGCAGACTCAGGCAGATGGTGCTGTATCACTTACATGCCAGGGCACATTCTCAAGCTTTCTTTGGCCACCAGAAGGGCTACAAACCTTCTGTGTTAAATGCAAGCTGAGATTCCAATGTCATGTGCCAGGGCACAGGCCTATGAGTTTATCCAACCATGGTGCAATGGTTGTTTTGGAAATGTGAATGCTGCCAGTCCAAAATCAGCTATGTTATTGAAAATGGGATGGGGGCACACGGGGAAGAGAGCAAAGCCTGCTGAGCAGGGAGTTGAGGGGACTCATTCACTGTAGCCTCAGCTTGGGCCAGCATTCCCTGCTGCCTCCTCTCTGCTTGACATGCTCCTTCAACACCGAGGCTGCTACTGTTGCTATTATCTGGGCAGAAAATCACTCTGTCTCTCTCCTTTAGCCCTGTGTGGACTGACTGTGCTGCTGCTGCTCCCAGGGCTCATAGTGCAGACTGTAAAAACAACGAGGAATCCTTGTGGCACCTTAGACTAACAAATTTATTTGGTCTTAAGCTTTCATGGGCTAAAACTCACCTTATCAGATGCATGGAGTGGAAAATACAGAGGCAGATATAATACACAGCACATGAAAAGATGGGAGCTGCCTTACCAAGTGGAGGGTCAGTGCTAACAAACCAATTCAATTAAGGTGGAAGTGGGCTATTCTCAACAGTTAACAAGAACGGCTGGATATCAAGGGAAGAAAAATCACTTTTGTAATGCTAAAGAGTTCAGTGTAATCAAAGTGGCTCATTTCAAACAGTTAACAAGAAGATGTGAGTATCAGCAGGGGATGTTTAGTTTTTGTAGTGACTCATCCACTCCCAGTCTTTATTCAGGCCTAATTTTATGGTGTCTCATTTGTAAATTAATTCCAGTTCTGCAGTTTCTAGGAGTCTGTTTCTGAAGCTTTTTTATTGAGGAATTACCATTTTTAAGTCTGTTATTGAGTGTCCAGGGAAATTGAAGTGTTCTCCTACTGGTTTTTGAATGTTATAATTCTTGATGTCAGATTTGTGTCCATGTATTCTTTTGTGTGAAGACTGTCTGGTTTGGCCAATGTACATGGCAGAGGGGCATGATGATGGCGTATATCACATTGGTAGATGTGCAGGTGAATGAGCCCCTGATGGCTGATGTGATTAGGACCTATGATGGTGTCCCTTGAATAGAATTTAATTGAATTGGCTCGTTAGCACTGACCCCCCAACTTTGTAAGGCAACTTCCATCTTTTCATGTGCTCTGTATTGTACCTGCCTCTGTATTTCCCACTCCATGCCTCTGATGAAGTGGGTTGTAGCCCACAAAAGCTAATGCCCAAATACATTTGTTAGTCTCGACGGTGCCACAAGGATTCCTTGTTGTTTTTGCTGATACAGACTAACACGGCTGCCCCTCTGAAACCAGAGCAGACTATGTGTTGCACTGGTGCTGGACAGCCTCCCACTAATACTATCTAACCAAGCTGTGCTGCTTGATTATTGCCTATGAACCACTGCACCTGCCTGCCCTTACAGCTCTGGAGCCCTGTGCCGAGCTGAGCTAGCCATGGTGGCTGGCACAGGTGTCTCCCATCCCTTCCCATTCACTGGGAGCATTTGGAGGGTTTCTGTGCTTATTTATCCACTGAAAGCAGGTGCTTTTCCTGCCCCCAAAGTCCTGTGTCTTCCTGACCCTCATCACCACTGCATTCCTCACAAAGAGAACATCAGCGTCAAATTTCTGTCTACTAGCCGTCAAAGGAAACTCTTCCAGGGTGGATTTGATCGATTTAAATCACTAGTCAGGAAGACTCGATTTAGTCATGTATTTCTACATAAAAGTGCATTCTTGTTGGTTGTTATAACCTTAATACATATTCTTCACAACTCAGATGTAGGTTTCATTTTTAGAAGATACACACATTTTTAAAGTGATTTATTTTGAAAAGTGTTCAGATTAGTTTTACAGCTATATCAGAAAATGAATGATTGGTTATTTAATTTACCAAAGGTAATTAAAGCAGATATTTATGAAGGCATTGGGAGGTGTGAACTCATTCATATTTGGAGGATTTTCTTGCCATGCTGCATTAGGAGGAGAACATCACCAGACACATTTTAAATTTATTGTTTTAACTAAAACAATAACATTATGTATTCTGGATTTTTTTCTTCAACAGCCAACATATAATTTAACACAACAAGCATATGAATTTTTTAATTTAAACATTCAAGTTTTTTTAAAATCAAGTTTGTTTTTGTTACAATTGTTTTTAACTAAAATAGTTAAATGAAATATATTTTAAGAAAACAAATTAAATCGACTGTCAGCCAGCTCAACATGAGAAACTTAAAATATTGGCTTCTGCACCTAACTCAGTCGTCTTCACCTTCATTTTCCTGTTTGTTTATAATCTGGAAAAGAAAAACAAGCTTTTCTGCTTTTTCAGGTCCCAAACGATTTCTCAGTTTGGAATGAATTAATCCAAAGGAAGAAAATATTCCTTCTACACCTGCAGAAGAAGCTAATGCTATTAAAAGTGAGATTATCACTTCAAAAGTCTCTGAATCCAAATGCTTAAGTCACTGGTGTGACTTTCTTTAAAACATCATCAGCAAACATATATTTCTTCACTGGTTCACCATTAGCTCTGAAGTTTATTATAGCTGGCATTATGGAGGGATGATTGCTGGATGTCCACGTCATAGCCAACTCCTCTTTTTCAGCAGTTAATGTTTGACCCTGGTACCAAGTATTGAGAATATTTGCAAGAAAACGAGCTGGAGATCGTGCTTGTCCCATTCATTTTTTTAATGCCTGTAATTTAACTCTGTCATTGCATATTTCTCTTTTTTAAGATCTCTCTCAGTTCCTTCCAAATGTCAACAGCATCAGCAATAAAACAGCTATTTTCCTGCCTTTTGTTCAAGGCTACAGAAAAAGGCTTCAGGGCACTCAGCATCTGTTCAACATTTCTCTTAAGCCCAATGTTGAGAACTTTGGCTGTGACAGTGCCATCTAGTTTTTCATGATTTTGTTCACAAACTGTCATCAGATTAGACCAGTTATTGATATAATGCTCAAAACAGTCCACTACTGAATTCCATCAAACGTCTGGTGGGAGAGTTCACTTGGTTCCTTCCACTTTTTTCAGAACAGCTGCTGCAAAGTGGTTGTTACAGAAGTATTTTGCCATTTCAACATTAGCCTTTATTTCTGGAACACTGCAATCTTTGGCTAGGAGGTGCATCAAATGAGCACGGCAACCGTATGTTTATTAGCTTGGGGACTGTCTTCATTCTCTTCTAAATAATTTCTTCTCATCTTGGATACCTCTTGAAGTCCCTTCCAAGCTGATATTCTATGACAGGGCTCGGCAACCTTTGGCACACGGCTTGCCAGGGTAAGCACCCTGGTAGGCCAGGCCGGTTTGTTTACCTGCCACCTCCGCAGGTTCAGCTGATCACGGCTCCCACTGGCTGCGGTTCGCCGCTACAGGCCAATGGGGGCAGTGGGAAGCGGTGGCCAGCACATCCCTCGGCCTGCGCTGCTTCCCACAGCCCCCATTTGCCTGAGACAGCACACCATGGCCAGTTGGGGCCGTGATCAGCCAAACCTGCGGATGCTTACCCTGGCAAGCTGCATGCCAAAGGTTGCTGATCCCTGTTCTATGATTTGCAGCATTGTCTGACCAAGCTGCATATTAGACATTTGAAAATTATTTTTTTTCAGTTTGTCATAGCTTTTACTACTACTTCTTGTAAGTATTCTGCTGTCTGTGTATTTCCTGATATATCAGTTGTTTCTGTAAGGATGACATTCCCTTCTTCTGTTGTCACACAAGCACATACAACAGGATCGTTGTGGATATTGCTCCACCCATCAAGACTCAGGTTAATAATTTCACCCTCTAGACCTTTTGCACACTGCTCAATTTCTCTTTCATACACTTTATCCAGCAATTTGCCTGCGATGTCTGCTCTGTTGGGTGGATCTGTCTTATCCTGGTCTTAATGACTGAACAATGTTAATGTAGTGTAGGTTCTCAGTCATATGGAAAGGAGAGTTTGTTGCATAAACAAACCGGGCAAGTTTTTCATCAATTACCTCTTTTTGTAATCTACTGTTTCTTATCACAAATTCTTCTATGGTTGTTTCTGGAAGATGGAGATTTTTTTTTTTCTTTTTACTACAGTATATTGCCTGTAGCATGACAGTATATACTGTCGTATGATGTGATATACATGATGTGACTTATCTACCAGTGATAATGTTTCACTCTGAAACTATAGAAAATGATCGTGATCTTGAAGATGGATAGTTTTCAAAATCCTGTAAGTCAATGCAGTTAGTTAATTATTATTACCATACTGCTAATTTAGTATTACTCACTGCATTCACTGACACTCTGTACTACTTTAAAGGTGAAATTGTAAAAGGAAGATCTGCCGATTTCAGCTATTTGTTTTTTATCACAACTGCTTCTAAAATGATAGTGCCATAAGTACCAAACATAAGAATTCAAGAATAGTCCAGAAAGAAGGCAGGCAGTCCTTAAGAAAGAAGTATGAAATAAAAAAGTTGACCAACCTGAAGATCCGGCACGTTCAGAAATGTTCCTTTCATCTTCACTGCAGCTTTCTCCTGAGAAGGAGCACTTCTCATGATGATGTTTCATTCAGGCATTTCTTTGTTGCACTGTTTGCATTTTGCACACATGCCTGTCTTACCCACAGGTAGAGGAACTTCATTAAAATATTCCCAAACATGGTCTCTTTTATGACCTGCTGCCATTATAGGTTTTCCATTCTAGTGTGATGGGGCAAGGCCAGATGGCTACACAGTAAAGTACTGAGAAACAGGTATGTTAGCCCCAGGCTAAACAAATCCCTAGGACCATGGTAACCAAATGGCAGTTGCTCCAGGTTAATCAAGGCACCTGGAGCCAATTAAGACCTTTCTAGAAGGCAGTGGAGATAGCTACTTTAATTAGAACACCTGCAGCCAATCAGGGCAGGCTAATCAGGGCACCTGGGTTTAAAAAGGAGCTCACCCCAGTCAGGCAGGGAGGAGCCAGAGGAGAAGGAGTGCGAGTGAGGAGCTGGGAGCAAGAAGGCAAGGAGCTGAGAGTGAGAGAGTGTACTGCTGGAGGATTTAGGAGACAAGCATTATCAGACATCAGGAGGAAGATCCTGTGGTGAGGATAAAGAAGGTGTTTGGAGGAGGCCATGGGGAAGTAGCCCAGGGAGTTGTAGCTGTAATGCAGCTGTTACAGGAGGTACTATAGACAGCTGCAATCCACAGGGCCCTGGGCTGGAACCCGGAGTAGAGGGCGGGCCCGGGTTCCCCCCAAACCTCCCAACTCCTGATCAGACACAGGAGGAGTTGACCCAGACTGTGGGGAAGATCACTGAGGTGAGCAAATCTGCCAAGAAGTGCAGGACCCACCAAGGTAGAGGAGGAACTTTGTCACACTAGTGAGAGAATGGTATGATAGATCTCAAATCAATGAAGGCTACGCTCAGAAAGACTTCTGGAATGTGCTGTTCAAACAGTTTCATTTTTGTTTCTACTGCCTGTCCCTCCCTTCTCACATTTATCTCCAGACTTTATCTCCTTGCCCAGATCTGTTCCGCCCCCAACATGTGTTCCTTCTCATAACACAAGAACTAGGGGTCACCAAATGAAATTAATAGGGAGTAGGTTTAAAACAAATAAAAGGAAGTATTTCTTCACACAACACACAATCAACTTGTGGAACTCCTTGCTAGAGGATGTTGTGAAGGTCAAGACCATAAAAGTGTTCGAAAAAGAACTAGATAAATTCATGGAGGATAGGTCCATCAATGGCTACTAGTCAGGATGGGCAGGAATGGTGTCCCTAGCCTCTGGTTGCCAGAAGCTGGGAATGAATGACAGGGGATGGGTCACTTGGTGACTACCTGTTCTGTTCATTCCCTCTGGGCCCCCTGGCACTGACCGCTGTCAGAAGACAGGATACTGGGCTAGATAGACCTTTGGTCTGACCCAGTAGGGCTGTTCTTATGTGTAAATCATCATAGCTCTCTCTGTTTGTACCTGCATCCTGAGATGTGGTGAGTGAGGTGCATTTCAGAAAGCAAAGCAATAAGTAAAGGTAGCTCTGTTCATTTGTTTGGAATAAAGCAAGAATGAATGAGTTATGGAAATTAGTGGTGGAAGAACAACTTTCCCCCTCTCTCCAAGAACTCAGACTCATTGGTTTGGTTCAGATCAGCACCCAAGAATCTCTGTGCTTGTTCAAAGTTACGCCAACTAATTCCGTGGTCTGGGAATCTTGTGAACACACAGTATCTATGCAAGCATTTTGGCCTGGTCTGGTTTCAGTTGGGTTGGAAATACACACCTTATAAGCCTTTCCTGTGGTGTTTATGCCTCTAGGCTCTACCAAAATGCGGTGCTGATGCATGTGAAAATGAAGAAACAATTAAACTATCACAGCCTTCCAAGAGCTGGGTGACCTGACTTGTCTCCTCAATTTGTCTGTTCACCAATTACACATTTTAGATATAGTTCCTTAAAGGCTGTAGCTAGACAGGAAAGTGTTTCTAGTATAAACTAAGGGGTAAATTTAAACTGATATGGCTATCCCAGTATAACTCTCCTCCTACGCCACCACCCCTGGGCAGACACTCTCATTCCAGGACAAGAGGAGCCTTTATTCCATTAAACTTGGACAGGAGGTTAAACTAAACCAAAAATGCCACTCATCTACCAGACTAGGAGTGTCCACACAGTGGGCTATAGTAGTGCAACTATAACTGGTAGACCCTTCCCAGGCAGAGAAGCTAGGAGTGGTTGTGCTCACTAAGAGGGAGGATTGGGTAAAGCTCCTGCAGAGTCTACAGTGGATTTCTGCACTGAGCTGGAAGAGGCTTGACTACAGAGACAATTTGGTGTGGCTCTGGGCCTGCACTCGATTCCTGTGCCTAGCTGACTCTAGGGAAAGCCCCACTTCCCACTGCTGGCCTTTGGAGCATCTCCCTCAGCATTTCTATAGCACCTTCTGAACCACATTCACCGGCGAAGTGGAAAGGTAGTCTGAACTGGACTCTCACATCTAGGAATCTGGTTGGACACTGACGCAGATCATTTCCCACTGGCAACCTCCCTCCAGGACAGAAGCTGCATCTAGACAGGGCCATTCTGATACCTTACAGCACTTACCGTGCTTCGGTAGCTGGAGATGATGGCTTTGCAAGCTTCCGAATCCTGGATCAGCGGCTCCAATGAGAGTAGGTTCTGCAAGTACTGGTCTGGTAGTGAAGCCAGGTGCACCAGGTGTAGGAGCTCTGGCAGGTGCTTGGCTCTAGATGCTTCTTCATACCTCACCCACCTAAGCACAGCCTCAGCTAGGCTCTGTTCTTCCTGTACCTGCAGCAGGTCATTGGACAAATAGATTACCAGCCTCTCCTTGGATAGCTGGAGAAACTCCTCCTGGTGCGATACAGCCTCAAAGTTCTCCTGCAGGAAAGCCCAGGCCTTTGAGGACACTTCCGGGCAGCCATGGTTCTCCCCAAACTCACAGATGCCCAGGCAGTTGGTTGCATCCATCTGCTGTCTCAGGTAGCGGCTGCAGACTTTCCGGATGGTGGGGAAGTGGAGCTGGTTGGAGGTCCGGATTAGTGCCTCCACATTCCCCTGATTGATGGTGATCTTTCCTGTGTAAGCAAAGTCGATCAGAGTCTCCATGACAACAGGATCCACCTCTTTGAGCTCCACGTGGGCTGAGATGCTCTCAATAAAGTCACCAGTGAACATGGCATTGAAGTAGTGGCTGCAGAGGGCCAGGATGCTGCGATGGCAGGGGAACTCATGCCCACCCACAAGCAGCGTGACGTCGGAGAGCTTTGGATTGGAGCGCAGGCTCCGCAGGCCTTCCAGGATGGCCTGGGGGTGGGATGGGAGGGAGAAATCGAAGTCATCAACGTTCCTCACCATAGTGCTATCCTCTGGTAAAGTCCACTCCTGCTCTTGGGGCTCTAACATGGAAACTCCACCCTGCTTAGCAAGCAATGAAAGAGGGGAATGAATAATTAGCTGGTTGCCCTGGAAGGGAAGGTCAATAGCAACGCTCTCCTCCAGCACCAATGTGCGTTCATAAAGGCTGAGTCTCCCAAACAACTTAAAGGCACAAGCACGGTTGATGAGGAGTGCTTCAGTGACCTGTGTGTCAATGCACTCATCTCACCCCCACCCCGCCACGAAGCACACGTCTCCAGAGGTTCCTGGCTCATAGGTGTATCCCAGAGCACTTCGCCTTTCTGGACTAAGTGCCTCTCCCCTGCAGCCCCTCTCTTCACTGACTGTCCCCTGTTGGGAACCAATTTCTGGCTCCTCTTAGAAAGAGGAGAGAATCTGATTGAATGAAACATATTTTCAGCGGCCTATGTGGCTTTTCCCCCAGGCTGTCCCTCCCAATAAACATCCGCAAAACTGACCCATTGTCCTCCTCCAAAACCACCTTAAACCTCTCCTTTGCCATGAAGCTTACAAGAACCCTGACTGTGTTTAGGCTGCTGGTGTTCTGAGACCACCTCCTAGCCTGATGACTGGTAGCCTCATTGTTTCCTTGTATTCTCCTCCTGCTCCCATTTATCTTTCTGTATCCAGCCGCTGTCACTCGTCTTATATTAAGGGTATATCTAAACTACAGCAGCGCAGCAATGGCACCGCAGGTCTGATGCTGTAGCGCCACGGTGTAGATGCTTCCTATGTTAACAGAAGAGGGTTTTCCAGTGATGGCATTAGTCCACCTCTCCAAGAGGCAGTAGCTAGGTCAAGGGAAGAATCCCTCCAACGTACCCTGGAGAGAGGGGCTGAGGGGGTGAGCTATGTGGCAGCTCCCCTTGTGCTGGGTAGAGTAATAATTATTCCACCCACCTAGCTGCACCTACAACAGGGGTGAAGTCACCCTACCTCTGTCTCACCAGGTGTGGAATTCATCACAGCCCTGAGCTGGAGCGGGGTCAGCCTGAGTTTTAGGTGTAGATCTATCCTTACACCACAGGGATGGTTTGTTCTGTGTTCATGCAGCGCCTGGCATGCTGGACGCCTGGCCCATGACTGGGGCTCCCATGTGCTATGCTAATAAAACAACCAATGGGCATGACAATGATACAAACAAATAGGATGAGACAGTCCTACCCTGAAGAGCTGCCAGTCTAACCTGACAAAGAAAATAGGGGCACACAGAGGTGCAATGATTAGTCCAGGCTCCCACAATCAGTCTGTAGCAAAGCCAGGAAGACTTTCCTGACACCCAGTCCAGTCCCCTTGCCACTGGCCATTGACTACAATGATGCTACCCCAAATTTCACCATCTGAGCATCTAGCCTAATATGATCTCCTCTTCCCAGAATCATCTGTTTTCCTCCTCTCTCCCTCTAGCCTTGTTATAGCTCCAAATCCCACTAAGCGTTTGCATGCTCCTCCAGAGAGCACATAGTGAGAGCGAGGGAGCATGCTCTGGCTGCAGGCTACCTGGATTTACCAGGGTACAGTGGGGACAGATGGCCTGGGGGGCTCTGAAGCCTGCCCACCATTCCTGACACACTCTGGAGAGAAGGGTTGGTGGGGAGGGCTGAAGAGTGACTCTCCTGGTGCTGCATGACGACAGCAGCAGTTTGGGGGCCCACTCTGAAAGGCTCCCTGCAGTACAAGCGCTGAAGAGGGCTGGCACCCACCAAATAAAGGAACTGTTATTAACTGGGGCTTTTCTCTATGTACAGCACTGTGAGCCTAGGCACCAGCCAGTACTGTGCCCTCACTGCATGCTGTGCCCTTTATCCAGCACCTTCCCATGCTGGCACAGGCCAGTGCTGGCAACCCCAGCTTACCTCTCAGCTGCCTCCAAAATGCCTCTGTCCAGCCGATCGATTGACTGGCCTATTCGATCAGCAGTGCTTGGGCGGCCCGCGGAGAGCGGGGTGCAGCCAAATTCCCAGCCGTGGGAGCTCAGCACTCAGGAGGGGCACAGCTTAGGGACAGCCTGGCTGGAGACCGAGGGGTTTATTTTTAGACAGCAGCCTGTCTGTGGGGTGGGGGAGGTGAGAAGTTCTTTGACAGTTACTGTCTCCAGGCCACCTGCTCTTAAAGCGACCTGCCCGGAGAGAAAGGCAGGGGGCCAGGAAGGAGGCAGAGGTGGGGCAGCATAAGCAGGGCTTTGCTGGCCTTTGGAAGGCAGCCTACCAGGTAAATGACTGCTTTGTCCCCAGGCCAGCTCTGGTGCAGGCCCCCTCCCTCCCCAGGGGAAGTTTCCTCCATGAGCTCAGGGGGACAGAGCATCTCGCCCCAGGATCGCCTGGGCTTGCTGGCAAGCTGCATGCCAAAAGTTGTCGATCCCTGCACTAGACTAAAACACCGACCCTCACTGACACTGACAAGGTTGAAAGCTTAGCCCCTTTTGGAATCAGTGTGTGTCTGTCTCTGTACCATTTGCAATAACTCTGACCCCTGCTGTTGTTCTTGCATGGGAGAATCCCAACAATCGCCTTAGCCAGGCTGTGGGACCAGCTGTTGCGCTGAACTGCTCCACTTTGATCATTACACAGTAGATGTCTTTATTTTTTACTTCACCCAATAAAAAATAATAGGCGGCCTAGGCCAGACCCCAGGAGCCCAATAGTTACCAATGCAATGCAATCAAGGCACTGCCACCCAGCAGCAAATCAACAGCTCTCTGCACAAGAGAAGCCAGTTCATAAAAATTAAATTTCCCACCAAACCCTGGTCTTGCCACAAATCCAAAGCTCCAGCCAACCCCCTGATAGATCTCAGCCCTTCCCAAAATCTCCTACCAGCCCCACCTCTTCTGTACCAAGGGTATAGCAGCAAACCTGCAGCACTGTCACGGGATAGGAGAGAGGCCTCTCAGATAGGCAGGTCCTGAGTCAGCACCTTAAACTCCACCTGGAAATCCCCTGGTGGGCAGGCAGGCAGGCAGATTCTGGAGCCCTGCTATTGATGGTGAGCTGCTCACCAGGCTGCCCCTGATTTAGCAGTCAGTTGATTTAAGGCAGGGGTTCCCCCCAACATGCTGTAAAAACTCCACAGCCCACCTGTGCCACAACAACTGTTTTTCTGCATATAAAAGCCAGGGCCAACACAAGGAGTTGGCAAGCAGGGGAGCTGCCTGGGGTCCCACACCTCAGGGGGCCCTGCAAAGCTAAGTTGCTCAGCTTCGGCTTCAGCCCCGGATGGGGGCCTCGGGTCCCTGGGCTTCAGCTCCATGCAGTGGGGCTTTGGCTTTCTGCCCTGGGTCCCAGCAAATCTAATGCGAGCCCTGTTTGGTGGACCCCTGAAACTTGCTCTTGGCCCCTCCAGGAGGCCCTGGATCCCTGGTTGAGAACCACTGATTTAAGGCATGTCCCCATTGCACTGGTGTAATCCTGGAGTGCAAGAGTGAGACCAGCAAGATGCACATGCAGGGAGGAGGCAGGATTCAATGTGGAAAAAGCTGTCCTGATCACTTCTGTAATATGATTCCCTAACAGCAGCTGGATGTCTAACAAGACCACCACATATCAAACTCAGCTGGCAAACTGTAGACACCCCTCTGCATTAGGGTCAACAGAATCTTTATGATGTGCTCTGGCAGCTCCTTCAACCTGCCAACATCACGGCACACTCCACTGGATTGAGCTTTCAACCCCATGCTTTTATCCATGGACCAATCACTCAATCCCTTCAGCAGGGTTGGACAAAATGAAAAGACAGAGCTGTGACATCAGCACTCTGAAAATACCCCAGCTCCCCACTTCATCCTAGCTCTTCTCCCAGCCTTTCCACCGCAGAACAGAATAGGGGGTGGAGCAGGACCCAGTGGGAAGCCTCAGTGGAAATCTCTGCAACCCCTCTAGCCTGGGAGTTCATCCTCTCATGCTCCCAGGGAGCTACCCAGTGCACAAGACACCTTTCCAGCTGCATGCTGTGTCCCTGGACACAGCCCTAGTTTGGGGCTGGTGGGTTGAACTTGTTGATCTATGCTGGCCACTCAGCCCTAAATGTTCTGAGTCTCTGACATTTGATAGCGCCCCAGCTGGAGTGCTCTGTGACACAGCAAAGAGATTTGTCTTTCACTCTTGATTTAATTGGTGTTGCAAATGACTCTGTGCTCCTGACTCCAGTAATAGACTGCTGAATGAGCTCACTGCAGCTCCAGGCTTGTCATGAGTGGCACAGAAACTGGAGGACACTTATCTCCTGTGTCTAACAAGGATACTCACAGCAACAGCAATGCTGTCACACAGCCTGGAGTCTCACACTTTAGAGCTCATTGGTTGCTATTGCTTTGCTTTTTATAGTAGCATAATTTAAAGTATTTCCACTTCAAACCCTTCCATGTGTTTGCTCTCTTTTGAGGACAGCCTGAACACGATATCCAGCATTATTCCAGCTGTACCCAAACAGGTCGCACAGTCACCAGTCTATTACTAATCCATGATTATACCAATTCCACTCTGCTCAGGGATTGATTTACCCCTTTAGACATTTATGCGGCACTCGAGTGTGCATAAGCAAGTCCTTTGTATATTTCCTAAATTAAAAAGCTGATTGTAAGGCAGGCAGCAAGGGGGTCACTGAATTCTAGAATCCAAAGCTGGAGAAGACCTGTCTAATCCACCACTCCATCTCCTTGCCTGGGCCAGACTGGTCCCAACAGGACATTTTCTACTGCTTTGTTCAGCCTGTTGCTAAGATCCCCTAGCAACTGGGTTTCCAGCCAGGTACAGCTCACCGTGGGAAATTTTTTTTCATGATATTCAACCTAAATTTCCCCTTGCTATGGTTCATACCATCATTCTGGGTTATATCCTTTTCATGTTAAGTAATTCCCCCTGCCCTGTTGCTCACGCTCTTCAGGCATTTGAAGTTCACCATCACAGTCCCCTTAGCTATGACGTAGCCAAGCTCTACATTTAGGGTGGGAGTTCTAAAATGCTTAGTGTTGGCCTAACTTTGCTCCTGTTAAAGTCACCAGCAGTTTTACTATTGACTTCAATGGCAGTCAATGCTGAGGGACTTCGAAAGTCCCTCCTGAGCTATTTTAACCTCAACTCGTAAGTCACTTCCTCCAGCCCCCAAATCATATTTGTTTCGCTGCACTGAAATATAGATAAGGGGTGGCCTAGATCTCTGGGTCAGTTCTGTTAAATAGAAGTAACTTACCTCTAACTGGAGTTCTTCAAGATGGACTCTGCATAGTCCCACTTGTGGGATCAAGGTATCTGCACTGATAGGCACATCCCACGAGTGGAAATATGCAGAGGACATTAGAAGAAAAACCATCATTCAATTCAAAATAGCTCAACAGATCAGTGGTTTGAATCTGCTTGTAGAGGCACAAGGGACTGATCCCTTTCAACACAATCTATTCCCCTGGTTCTAAACCAGGGGTCGACAACCTATAGCACACGAGCCGATTTTTAATGGCATGCTGCTGCCTGCCGGAGTCCCGGCAGGCAGCAGCGCGCCATTAAAAATCTGGCCCGGACAAGCCCGGCCAGCTCTTCTCTGCCCCCACCCCCACAGGGGCAGGGGGCAGAAGCATAGGCGTGTGCATGGGGTATGCCCAGGCACACTCCAATGCAGGAGTGGGCAAATGGCCCCACTTTCCCAGCGCATCAAGCCACAGGGTCCGCACTTCCGAGCCGGAGCACCTAGCTGAGCGCAGCATGCCGCCGGCCCCTCCCCTGCCTTCCCCTTTCCCCTGGATCCATGCTGCTGCATGCTCTGAAGGGCAGGGCTGCGCGCTCCCATGGGGCAGCATGTCTGGCTCTGCGCAGAGGCGAACATGCTGCTAGGAGCCTCATGGTAAGGGGTCCAGGGCTGAGGGGATTGGATAAAGGGTGGGGGCAGTCAGGGGACAGGGAGCAAGGTGGGTTGGATAGCAGGTGGGATCCCGGGAGGGGTGGTTAGGGGCAGGAGGTGTCTCTGGAGGGGGAAGTCAGGGAGCAAGGGGGTTGGATGAGGCATGGGAGTCCTGGGATCTGTCGGGGGGATGGATGGGGTCAGGGCAGTCAGGGGACAGGGAGCAAGGAGGGTCCCGGGGGGGGCAGTTAGTGTGGGGAGTCTCTGAGGGGTGGTCAGGAGACAAGGAGCTGGGGAGGTTGGATGATTCAGGAGTTGGGGGGGCTGTCAGGAGGCAGGGGGGTGGAGAGGGGTTGGGACAGGCAGGGAGAAGGATGGGTTGGATGGGTCAGGAGTTCTGGGGGTCCTGTCAGGGGACGGGAAGTGGTTGGATAGGCATGGGAGTCCCAGGGGGTCTGTCTGGGGGTGGGGTTGTGGATAAGGGTCAGGGCAGTCAGGGCACGGTTAGGGGATAGGGTCCTGGGGGCGGGTAGCCAGGGGACAAGGAGTGGGGGGGTTGGATGGTGGGGTTCTGAGGGGCAGTCAGGGGGCCGGAAGTAGGAGGGAGTGGATGGGGCAGGGCGGGGGCAGGGCTAGGGCATGGCAGGGGTGAGGCTAGGACAGGGCTCCCTAGTGAACATCCTAATGAAATGTGCTGTGCATCCCTATGGGCAGAAGCTTGTCCTACCTGCTCCCCTGCCTCTTCACGTAGTGTACTGGGTTCCTGCCCTCCTCTGCCTCTCTGTCCTCCCTCCCTGGTGCTGATCAGCTGATGGCCCTTGGCGAGGAGGGGGTCGGGAAGGAGCAGAATCAGCGTGCTTGCTGCTCCCGGTGGAGGCAGAGAAGAAGTGGGGGCAGGGACTTAGGGAAGGGGTGGGTGGGTGAAAATAGGAGATATCCCCTCAGCCCCTGCCCTGACTCCCCTCACACACACACCCAGACCCTCTGCCCTGAGCCCTGTACACACCTCATCACACCCAGCCCTCTGCTTGACTCCTTCCACCACCCCGCACGACTCCAGCCCATGACTCTGGACCCCACACATACCCAGCCCCCCAGCCCCTGACACCTCCACCCCCTCACATCCCCAGGCCTCACACCCGATGCACCCCCACATCCCCTGAGCACCAAATTGGAGCTCCTGCACACACAACCCCACACAACATACCCACCTGCACCCTTCGCATCATATGGGAGTTGCCCAGGTAAGTGCCCACACCCAAACCTCCTGCCACCAACCTGAGCCCCCTCCCTCATTCTAGCTCCTGGCCAGACCCTTCAACCCCCAGCCCTGTCTCAAGTGCACACCCACCCTCAGCTCAGTACAAAGAGAGGAAGAATGGGCCAAGAACCAAAGGTAGGTACCCACTGTATGTGGGCAGGGCCAGGACCCCAGACCGGCAGCGAGCTGAGCGGGTCTGGCAGTTGGGATCCCGGCTGGCAGGAGGCGACAGATGGAACTCCTGAGCGGCAGTGAGCTGAGTAGCTCAGCCTACTGCTGGTCTGGGGTCCCGGCCGCAGGCCCCGCTCAGCCCACTGCCAGCCTAGGTGAACAGAACCCCAGAGCAGCAGTGGGCCGAGCGGGCCGGCGGCATAAGATCAACATTTTAATTTAATTTTAAATGAAGCTTCTTAAACATTTTGAAAACCTTGTTTATTTTACAATACAACAATAGTTTAGTTATGTAATATATAGACTTATAGAGAGAGACCTTCTAAAAAACATTAAAATGTATTACCAGCACGCGAAACGTTAAATTAAAGTTTATAAATGAAGACTCGGCACAGCGCTTGTGAAAGGTTGCTGACCCCCATTCTGAACAGTCAATAACTCTGGTCCAGTGAATATATTTTTTCCTCGCCTATCTACCATTTGCATTACTCTTGGCTAAATATAGTATGATTTGCTACTTATCTCATTCCTTAGATTGAAGGCCTTTAAGTGGCTCCATACCCCTCCCGCAGGAATGTCCACAAATAAATCAAGAGAGCAGTGACACTGGAACCAAGATCTGTAGCTTTCCCACCCTCAGCAGGCAGCCTGATTCTAGGGTCACACGTAGCAGGGTAAAGTGGAGTGACAGTACAACAGTGTAGGACTGATGAGAGTGCGAGCACAATCAGGTGCTGCTTCCTCAGAGTGCCCAGAGCTGTCTGGGGAGTAGAGACCCTGTCTACAGCCTTACCTTTGGGACTCTTCTGCGTGCTCATTGATATCTACTCATTTCCCAGTACACATGGGCAGCTTTTTCCTCCTTCATCCCTGGGCTGTAACAGTGAAATCTCAGAATTTCATAGATCCAGAGATTTTAAGGCCATTGTAATCATCTAGTCTGACCTCCTGCATGACACAAGCCAAAGAACTTTACCCAGAACTTGGGTTTGGGGTCGATCATATCCTTTAGAAAGACGTCCAGTCTCTAAAGACGCCAGGTGGTGCAGAATATGCCCAACCCTTTGATGCGTGATTCCCAAGGTAATGAACCCAAGTCAATGAATTGTCAAGAAAAACAGATGATTTCAGTGAGGCAGAAAACTGTTTATTAAGCCTCAGGCCATGGGAAAATCAATGCTATTTAAAAGTTTATACAAAGAAAAAGTGTGAGCTTTTTTTTAAAGAAACAATTATAAAATGAAAATATGATTCAGTCTGTAATCATAAGAGGAGATGCTGTACCAAGGAAGAAAAATTCTTTCTTTTGGAGATAATTGTAGTAAATCAGTAATGTTTTCTGTTCGCTATTTAATTACTTTTGAATGTTAACGAATCACTTAGGTGTTCACTGGGGATTTTTGATCTTTACAGAACCCCAACTCATGCAGGCTGTGGAGGTGAAATGGTCACGAAGTGCCAGGTTTCTCCTCTCTCGCTATTGTGTAAATCAGGAGTCACCCCACTGAAGTCACTGCAGTTACATGTAAGTGAAAAGACAATCAGGCTCAGTCCTGACATTGCTTCACAATCACCCATCCATTACCTTATTTGTAATCTTTGACTTGTGGCACGCCTGCCATTTACTTTCCCCCTTTGGGGCCCTTGTTGAGATGATGCACAATCCAGTCACTAAAAGGTGGGGGGAGCTCCTTCTTGAGCCCAGCAATGAATTTCCAAGTACGAGCCAGAGATGACCTGAGCCCTCCCTCCCCTTCCTCCCTGGAATTCCCCCCCTCTGCCTGCTGACCACCACAGGTCCACCCCAAGCCAGAGCATTGCTCAGCTTTAGTATCCCACAGCTCCTCTCCTGAGCTCCTCATAACACTTTCCCTCGACTCATACAGTCCACATGTACCTCCCTGTGCAGTCCATATCAGTCTCTGCACTGGTCAGGAGAGGGCAAGGGTGACATATGCAGGACCATTAGTCTCCAGCAGCCTAGCATGAGGCTGCTGGCCTTTTACTGCTGCCAATCATTTCCTTTGCTGGCATTGCTGATTGCACTTGTATTTGTCCTTCGATACTCCCTGTACCCTCAAAGCCATGCCAAGGTATTAGGGTCTGTGCGTGTTTGTCCAGAGGGCAGCCCATTGGCAAGTTCAGCTCCACCTGGATCTTTCCATAGTGTTTAAAGTCATGCTATGCAGACAAAGAATCATGGAGATTCTCCTGCCAGAGATGGAATAGCTAATCCTTACCTGTCTGCACAGCAAAGGAGGGTGGGCTGGGGTGGAAGGGATAGGTGGAGAGCTGTCTTGTTTAAGAGATGGCAGCTGGCTTGAAAAGACGAGGCATCCCACATCTTAACTGCTGAAAAGGCAGAAAGGAAGAATCTCGGAGTAGACTGTCAAAGGCACAATGAGAGCTGGGTGCCGAATTCCCATTTGTGCCTTGGAAAATCTTCCTGCTGGTTCCAAAATCTCTCCCTCAGGACAGGCAATCTGCTTCATGAAAAATTTATGAGCCCTTCTAGGCATATTCCTTGCAGTATCTGAAAGATGGGAAGGAGGAGGAACCAGCATCCCAGAAGCAATCCAACCCCCAAACTCCCGCTCTCACAAGGCCAAGGGAAGGCAGTTCCAATATGGCCAAAAGAGCTCGCTCCTCAAAGTTGAAGATCTCAGCTTTTTTCTCCTTCCAGAAGGCGAAGCTGCGGTCAATGTACATGCAGATCTCAACATTGTTGAAGCTGCCTAGCTCAGAACAGTTTCCTGGATCATGTCCAGCCTGCTCAAGAGCAGTGCTCCGAACCCTAACTCTGGACACTGGCTTTAGAGGGCTTTCTGCTGATGCTCTGCTTGGTTCCAGCTCCCTGGCTGGGTCCTTGGTGTTATCAAAAACCCTGAACTTAATGTCCTCAAAACTGGCTTTCCAGCCTTGCTTGCCAGCACTGATTTCATCAGTCACTGCCTTGTGGAACGCTCGCACAGTCTCCCAGGGGTATCTGCCCAAGTGGTCAAACACCTCAAAGCAGAGGAGGTGCCTCATTTTCCGTTCCTCCTGAGGAAGGTCCAGCTCCAGGATGTGGAAGTAGCCAAGCATAAAGAGGTCAAGGGTCAGGCTATTATAATCGGTGGTCACCCCTTTGATACGGGGCAGAAACTGCTCTGGGGAATAGATAGCCTGCTGGCAGTTCAGGTGCCGGATCTGTCATGAGGGCACCTGAGAGATGATGTCCTTCCAGTTGCCAATCAGGTTCTTGATGGTGCTCCTTTGCTGAATTAAATAGCCCAGTTTGCTCATGTCCACCACCGACTTCTCCTCAGGAATCTGTTCCTTTCTGACCTCTGCAGCAGCCTTCACCTCTCTTATTTTCCTGACTCTCTGGGACTCAAGCATTCTCCTGGCTGTGATTTTCAAGGAAGGCATGTAAGCAGATTTCTTCCAGTAGCTTAGAAAGAGCATCACTATTCATTCTTTCCTGAGGCTAGTGGGCTCTACCACTGGAACAAGAGACCTGCTCACATCTGAGGAAGCCTCTTTGCAGCTGATCCCAGAGTCACTGACATTCTCCATATCTCGACATGCATGTTCTTCACAGACTAGTTTTCTCTGACTCTTACTGGTGCTCCACTGCTTTTGAGAAATAAGATCCTCACCTGACCAGCATTCTCCTGATTGTTCCCAAGGCATGGCCTCCACCCCTCGGAGCTCCAAGGCCATTCTTTGTCCTGGGAGAACATGTTTCTCAAAATTACCTCTCAGCTTCCTGACAGAGACGCCACACTCCAGGATCTCTCTCTCTGCACTGCCTCCAGCAGGGCACTTCCCCTCACCAGGCCTGGATGGTTCTTTAGGCGATGGCATCTCTGCCTCCTTCCTCAAGCCGTTTACATTAGTGAGCAGCACGGACATGCTTTTCACCATGCCAGGAGCGTCTGGCCATCCTGGTGCAGGAGCTGGCTGTTGACAGTGATATGGACAATGAGGGCAGGAAGGATAGTTTGCAGCTCCTCCACTAGGCACCCCAGCTCTCTTTCACACTCCTGACATCTCTTCCTCAGCTGCAGATTCTCAATCTGCTTCTCCAAGTAAAGTAGGTCGTCCTCGGTCAGTAGCTCCCTGAAGGGGCCCAGGATACCATTGTGGGCCTGTGAATACCTCCAGTCCTCCATCTCCACTGAACAGCCTCCACTGCTCTGCATGCGGGAGACAGAAAGTGAGAGACTGCAGGTCATTAATGTAATCTTCTAGAGACAGGGCTTCAGGTGACCCCCCCACACACACACTGGTGTGACACAAGCGCACTGACACCCCAGCAATATGATGAAAGTGCACAGGATTTGGCTCCCACAGCTTCTGCGACTGGTGATTAGAGAGAGTGTGACTGCTAAAGAACAGAGAAGGCTCCCTAACACACAGGTCCAGGGCTCCCCTTTGCTTTGAGAAGGTCTCTGTGTCTATTGTTCTAAGGAGCACATTGGCTTGAAAGTCATTTGCATTGTGTGAGTGCACAGTCCTTGCTCTGGCACCATGTAGCTTTCATTGGGTCTGCACTGGAGTTGGACAACATGGTTTTGATTGATTATTTCAATGGAAAAAAAAACTAGCATTTTTGTGTCCTGAAACCTATTTGTCAAGTTGGAGTCAAATTCAGTGAAAGATTTTGGTTGAACTTTTTTTTCAAAAGAGTTGAAAAGTTTGTTTGTGACCGTTTTGTATCAAAATGTTTCATTTCGACTCTTCAATTTGAAATGGCCTTTTGAATTGACCAAAAAAGGGTGAAACACTTCAAAAATGGCTGATTCAAAGCACAAACAAACAAAAATCACTTCAAGTTGACTCTAAACATCTCAAGTCAACTAAAACAATTTACTTGAATTTTCATTTTGAAAAAACTTTGGGGAAAGAAAGATTTTGGTTTGAATCGAACTGGAATTTTCCTCAGAAATGTTGGTTCAGGCCCCCTTTGAACCAAAAATTTGCGAGGCCTTTGTCTGCACTGAGCTTCAAGAATAGACAAAGGCCTGAACCCTGCCTTGCACAGGGACTGTGGGTTGGACCCACATGTAGTTCTACTGAAGTGACTATACCAGTGACGGAAAACCAGGAGTGCAATGATCTCATGACGTTAGAATTCAGGACTGAGGTAAGGCATGACATAGCTGAGAGAAAGTTAGGGAGTGAGCTGGGAAGGAGAAAGAGGAACAAGCAAAGCAAGGAGAAGCCTATAAAGACTTTTAACCCAGCCTAAAACAGCCAGTTCTCCTTCGTTCAGTGCAGTACCATACCTTCCTGCCCTTGTCCTCTTCTGCTTCCAGCCGAACCTGCAGCTTCCTCACCATCACCTGCCTCTTCCACTCGGGAATCGACTGGCCTTGTTCATCATGGGTGGGCACCAGGGCATCGAGGTCTGATGGGTACGGCTCATCCAGTTTGGGGAGATGCAGCTGCTCTGCACAGGATCTGCTGGTGCAGTCTTCTCGCCCTGAGCAATGATAGGAGTCACAGCTCATGTTTTTCCAGTACAGCCGGTTTTTAAGAGGACTTCATGCAATGTACCAAAGGGAGGTGAGGTAGGAGCACACAGGGTCAGACCCTCCTGGCTGGGTTGCTCTGCTCAGACAGGCAAAGCAGCTTTGTGTAGGGGAGAGGTGCTGGGGTAGGTCAGGGGGTGACCTGGGATGGAAGGGACTATGTCTGGAGCATATTTCAATTCTGGACCAGCAGAGCGGCCACCAGGAGCTGTTCCAGCCTCTAGGAGCTGTTTCAGCCACCATAGCTTAGACTGGCCTCAAGGCTGCTCTAAGATACTCTGAGGGTCAAACTGACCTCTATGTGCACTCCTGACTGACGGGTATATAAAGGGCTTTAAGACACCACCTTGCCCCCTCAGCACAGCTCAGCAAGATTTGGGGCTTACCCCAAGAACCAATTCCAAGAGTCTGTCTTGGAGAAATTTGCACTCTGAATTTCACACAATGAGTGTGTGTTTCCACACCCAACCCTTCCAACTACCCATCAGCACTGCAAGCTGGGACCCCAGCGTATGGAGTGCCCACCTACTGCCAGGCTGAATTACTGAGAGCTGGAATGTGTGCTGATAACTAAAGGGCAAGGCTGTGACATGCACTAGCACCATCCAGAGGCCCTGGCAGATGGAACGTGCTCATATTGTGAGGGACAGGAACCTCAGGGGCAAAGCATCCTCTCCAGCCATGTTTGGGTGTGTTCAGAGCAGGGCAGCACCTTCAGCAGCATAGCAGCCACTAACGTAATGCTTGAGCACAGATGTTCACAAGGGCTGGTGAGAGTTAGGTGCCAAACTCCCAGCACCAGGTCTTGGCACCAGCTACATCCTGGTCAGCAAGTCAGCCCTCTGATGTGCTGTGACAAACAGGGTTTTGGGGGATGGAAATGGCCAGTAATGGTTTTGATCATTTTATTAACACAAATTTTGAAAATAAAATATTGAATGAGGCACAAAAATGTTTGTGAAACATGTTGACTGTTGAAAGGACAAATGTCTCACATGCCACAACTTCATTCATTCTCCTGATTTCTAGAAGTAATCCAAATGGCCTTGGAGACGTGGGGGGAGAGGCAAGGAACCTGAGTAAATACCTTGCCAGCATCGTCCCCTGGGGTTTGTTCTGTTGGCTGCTGACACAGATTGCAGCAGCGGTAACTATAATGGGATGTTAGTGTGGCTTTGTGCTATTCCACAGCCAGTCTATGCAGCTGCTGGAAGATCTACCCAGAGTGGCTGGGGCTGGGAGAAAGGGAGTATCCAACTCAGGAAAGATGGGTGGTGTTGCCACAGACAACAAATTGTTGCTGAAAGGGGATTGTTGCCTTGAGAACTGATCAGAAACCTGGGAAGTTCTGCTGAAGAGGTGTCCCTAAAAAGCAAAGGAGAGGCCAAGTGGAAATAGACAGAAAGGAAAACAAAGTCCAAAGGGAGCTGCAGGGATGAGTGAGTGACATACGGAGTGTGCGAACAAGGCTGTGATCCTGGCCTTCTGCAGGGATTTGCTGAGCTTTGGCTCTGCTATGAGTGGTTTGCTGGGCTCGCTGGGTTTCAGCATGTTGAAGGACCTTGTGGCTGGAAGGGAGAGAAGAAATACAGGCAGATGTAAAATATCAGAGAGGTGGCCGTGTTAGTCTGGATCTGTAAAAGCAGCAAAGAGTTCTGTGGCACCTTATAGACTAACAAATGTATTGGAGTATGAGCTTTCATGGGTGAATACCCACTTCGTCAGATGCATGTAGTGGAAATTTCCAGAGGAAGGTATAAATATGCAAGCAAGAAGCAGGCTAGGGATAACGAGGTTAGTTCAATCAAGGAGGATGAGGCCCTCTTCTAGCAGCTGAGGTGTGAACACCAAGGGAGGAGAAACTGATCTTGTAGTTGGCAGCCATTCACAGTCTTTGTTGAATCCTGAGCTGATGGTGTCAAATTTGCAGATGAACTGAAGCCAGCAGTTTCTCTTTGAAGTCTGGTCCTGAAGTTTTTTGCTGCAGGATGGCTACCTTTAAATCTGCTATTGTGTGTCCAGGAGATTTAAGTGTTCTCCTACAGGTTTTGAATATTGCCATTCCTAATATCTGATTTGTGTCCATTTATCCTTATGTAGGGACTCTCCAGTTTGTTTGATGTACATAGCAGAGGGGCATTGCTGGCATATGATGGCGTATATTACATTGGTGGACGTGCAGGTGAATGAACCGGTGCTGGTGTGGCTGATCTGGTTAGGTCCTGTGATGGTGTCACTGGTGTAGATATGTGGGCAGAGTTGGCATCAAGGTTTGTTGCGTGGATTGGTTCCTGAATTAGAGTTGCTATGGTGTGGTGTAATTGCTGGTGAGAATATGCTTCAGATTGGCGGGTTGTCTGTGGGCGAGGACTGGCCTACCTCCCAAGGCCTGTGAAAGTGAGGGATCATTGTCCAGAATGGGTTGTAGATCAAATATCAGGACCAGACTTCAAAGAGAAACTGCTGAACTTCAGTTCATCTAACTAGCCAACTACAAAAGCAGTTTCTCCTCCCTTTGTGTTCACCCCTCAGCTGCTAGAAGAGGGCCTCATCCTCCCTGATTGAACTAACCTCATTATCTCTAGCCTGATTCTTACTGGCATATTTATACTGGTCTCTGGAAATTTCCACTACATGCATCCGATGAAGTGGGTATTCACCCACAAAAGCTCAGGCTTATGTAAAAGAGGTTCAGGGCAATGAGAATAGTAGGGGATCCAGTTTTCATCGAATGGCGACCCTGCCCTTTACAGGCTGTATGCTTGGGGACAGATAGCAAGTGAGAACAATTTTAAGGGAGTATTTTGCTTTAACACTACAGTGATTTGCATGATTAAGAATACAGACTGAGTAATGGTATTCATCAGCAAGGGAAGTCAATACTATGTTAGCCCTTTAGCAAAACCCAGTCACCCTAGAGAACACATTTTAAATGATTACAACATTTACCGCCATTTCCAATTTCACAGTAAAATGTTTGAAAATATAATACAAACATTTTGGGGCAGTCTGCAGCTGGTGTAGATGATACAGTTCCATGGAAGTAAATTTTCAGTTTTACTGAAGTCAATGGCTTGAGGCCAGTTGACACCAACGGAGGATCTGACCCATACAGTGCATACATATTTGCTATTTTACAGTTCCTGTGAACACGGATAGTCATTAGTATATACCACTGAAATACTACAGGATTGCTCCTGGCCATTTAACAGCAGAACAGCCAGGAAGCTCTGATACTCACATCTGTTGCTGAGAGTTTCAGAAGAAATACCAGAGCCTGTACTCACTGGCTATGTTCTGGTGTGTGTGGATAATTCCTTCTTTCACCATGGCTAGTGTGTGGCTTACTCCCATCTGCAGAGGATTCACTGATGCCAGAGCCGAGAAAGACACAGAGAAGGAAGGGCTCTTTCACCTCTGAAAATGTAAAACACCTTTCAGTGTCTACATCTTTCAGTATAACATTGTGTCTTTCTACTGCTTTTCCTTTTGACTCCACCAGTTAGATCAGCTTCATGGCCACTTACTGATAGAGCCAGTTAGCACAGCAGCACTGTGAGTGTCCCCACAGCTCTTGTCTTCCCAATGTCAGCTGGCATCAAGCATACATAGCCCTGCCAATGTTAGAGGTTATGCATACTCACACGGCACTGCAGATTTCAGTCAGGTGAGATTCCTCACTGCTCCTTACTGGGAGATTTAGGACTTGAGTGGACTACTCACAGAAAAACAACAAACAACTCACACTTCTTTGATGTTTTTGTCCCTTTTTCTGTTCTCAAATTATCCCTGAACAGACTTAGATTTCTACAAATTTGTTTCATTATCTGAAATTATGTGTTGAATTATGTGTTTCAACTTAAAGATTCCTTGTAAATTACTGAATGAGACTTCTGGTATTTGCCATTTGTAATTCGCTCACGTCCTGAGTTACTTGCTATTGTTCCTGTGATCTGCTTGGATATTTGCCAATCCCTCAGTTACTTCTCAGTTTCAGCTCAAGCAGTTGCGCCAATACATGTTGGCATAAGTACTTGTGAAACTCTCCTGTTCCACAAATGTTCTTGGGAAGAAAATTCCCTACAAAAGTGTTCAGGAAAGACAAATATAAAAGGTTGTAAAAAGCAACAGAAAGTCCTGTGGCACCTTTAAGACTAACAGATTTAGTGGAGCATAAGCTTTTGCGGGTGAATACCCACTTCGTCAGACGTCTGACGAAGTGGGTATTCATCCACGAAAGCTTATGCTCCAATACATCTGTTAGTCTTAAAGGTGCCACAGGACTCTCTGTTGCTTTTTACAGATCCAGACTAACATGACTACCCCTCTGATAAAAGGTTGTGAATACTATGGAAGGAAATTCATGGGGCTAGATTCTGCTCTCATTTACACCGAAGTTCAGGGAGCCATGCCAGTGTAAAACAGACATAAGCAAGAGGAAAATCAGGTCTAGTGTTGTCATTCAAATAAATGTTTGCAGAATTTTCCCAGCTCTAGTTAAGCAGTTTCTTTTAACATACCTTTCCACTATTCATTTCTCCAGTTGTGTGCCAGAGCGATATCTATTTTATTTTGACACAATCAAACAACAGGAAAGTTGATCCCCTCCAGGAACCTTCCAAAGAAGCAAAGATGAGCTCTGTCTTAACCAATCCCCCAGCAGGCAGTAGGGTACCTTGCCATTCTCCCTCATGGCGATGGCCTCACTTGACATTCTGAGGTGTGCTTGTCCACTCTCCAGTTGGTAGTAGTCACCAGTGTGCTGGCTCTTTATTACTGGGACCTTGGCCACTTGACCCTCCTGGCTGCTAGAAGTCCTCCACTGAGCAGACTACTGGGACACAGACAACTGTGAAAGAGGAAGCACAGGAAAGCACAACACCTGACCGTCCATTTGCCCAGTGCAGGGGGGAATGAACAATTATCCCGCAGGGAGGAGTTTGGGAGTGATCCGTCTGTTAGTATGGCCCCTTCCACAATGGCCTCCCTAAAACCATAGGTTACTGCTGTGAGACAGATCTCAGTCTCCTCAGGAGAAGGAACCAGTGCACCTGTCACAATAATGCCACATGGAAATTGGTTCTAATCCTGCTCATCCTCATTTGGAAGGACTGTGGTTAAAAAAAAAAGCCACAGAGATGGAGTAGCAGAGGACCTCCTGCTCAGCAACACTGATCCCCTGCATAAAGAAAGGACCCCGCACCACATTATAACTCTGACTGATTTCAGTGTGCAGCACAACAGGTCAAAAATGGCAGGTTTTCTGAGAAGGGTGGGAGGGATATGGGGGGATGTTCCAAAGCTCTGATACCAAACGGAACATGGTGACAGACACAGAGACACACGTGCTGTTACCCATGTCCCTTCACATCATCAGTGCCAGCAGGTTTAGGCACTAGCCTGTCACTCACTACAGCCCAAATGAATATAGCATCATTGCTCTAGTGGTCCCTTCAACTCATCCAGCCTGAGCTCTGTATGGTACAGGCCATCAGCACCCCCAGCACCTGCACACTGGACCGACCAACCAAAATGAGACCAAAGTCTTACAGCTCCTAGGAGACCAGACTATTACATGCCACAGGCAGAGAACAGGAGGGCCCAAGGTGTCCCAGTGCCAGAGGACCCCACAGTGCAGGGAAATGATTAAGTGAGATACACCCAGATAATCTGGCAAGTGACCTGCACCCATACGCTGCTGAGGAAGATGAAAACCTCCAAGGTCAAGGCCAGTCTGAGGTGGGGGGAAATTCCTTCCCGATGCCACACATGGCGATCAGTTAGACCCTGAGCATGTGATCAAGAACCAGCCAGCCAGGCAGCTGAGAGAGAGAATACTCAGTGTCTCCACAGAGCCCTGGCCCATTCCACCCAGTGTCCCATCTCCAGCTGTGGCTTTACTTAATGCTTCAGAGGAAGAAGATAAAAAACTCTCCCAGAATACATAGGGGGGGAATCCCTTCCTGACTCCTGCAGGTGGCTGGCAGAAGTCCTGAAGCATGAGCTTTAGGAACATAAGGTATAAACTAGAAGTGACCCCCCCCAGGGCTGCCAAGCCCTGCCTTGCACCAAAACAAACAACCCCATCATGCAATTACATTCATACATTTGTCCAGGTCTCTCTCAAAACTACTGGGAGGCTGTTCCAGAACCTCACCTCTCTGCTGGTTAGAAGCCTTCTTCTAATTTCCAGCATGAATTTGTTTGTGGCCAGTTTATACCACTTTGTTCTTGTGCCAACATTACCCTTTAGCTTAAATGCCCTTCACTCTCCCTGGTATTTACTTTACAATGAATTTGTAGAAAGCAATCGTATCCCCTCTCAGCCTCCTTTTTGTGAGACCAAACAAGACAAACTCTTCCAGTCTCCTCTCAGATGATAGATCCTCTGTTCCCTTGATCATCTAGTAGCTGTTCTCTGCATCTGTTCTACCATCACAAAAGATGGATTTAAACTGTGTGACCAGAACAGTTCACAGTATTCCAAATGAGGTATCCCCAGTGCCGTATACTGTGGCATTACCACTTCCCTATCTCGACTGGAATGTCTTACCGGATACCCCATTTGCCTTTTTTATAGCTGCATCACATTGGTGGCTCACAGTCATCCTGTGATGGACCCCCACACCCAGGTCTCTCTCCTCTGCGGTCACTCCCAACTGATGAACCCCCAGCTTGTAGCATAAATTCTTGTTAGACCCTAAGTGCATGACCATGCACAGTAGAGCTTTGGAGGGCACCGTAAATAGCTACTTGAATCTCTCTGCTGTTCTAATGTACCTTTTCTGCCAGCTGTGCAGTGTTCTAGGCCACAGGCACCAACTTCAGCTCCTACTGGGACTCTTATTGAGGGAAATGGGAGAGGCAGAGGCTATGAAGGACACTGACTGGCTGGTACACAGAAGTACAAATTGCAGAAGCCTTGTGACCCTTTGCATAGCAGTTGCCAATGGGCTCCATCAGTGGCACATTAAGGTCAAGGGATTACCTTGCACAGATTTTTTTGCACAGAATATTCATTTCTATTACCCCAGGTTCTAAGTAGTGATGAAAGGCCCCATCTAAGTGTTAGCTAGAAGCAGCACCTGGGGATGAGCCATCCTCCAAGAAAGGTAAGCCAACCTCAGGGAAAGAGCAGTAGGCACCTGAGTCATAGCAAAAAGTGGAAAGACTGTAAAACAAAGTCTCATCACACTGGCTGCTTAGCACAGAGTGATACCAACCACAGTGCCTTACTAATGTACCTACCGGCCAATAGATTCTCTGGGCACTTGAGACAATGCAATAAAGTGTGTTTAATTCAGGAAGTAAATGTAGGGTTTTGAACAAATGTTTGGTCCTCATTTTCAGTCAATCGAATGCCTAGAAGTTTCAGTCTTCTGGCCAGATCTCAGCATGACTTGTTAATTTGATCAAGTGAACATACAGTTCTGCTACACCAATGAAGCCCTTAGGAGAATGCACCACCTGTCTCAGGAGTGCTCCAAACCATGATCTATTATCTGCTAGTGTAGTAACCCCCTGAGGTAGGACATTATGAGTTAGAATCCCTCCAGTGCTGCAGGGGCGGGGCTGCAATCTGCACCCTCCTGCACCAGCAGGGAAGTTCTCACAGAAGGGTAGAATTCACCCTCTGCCATTCTCTGGCCATTCCACTGGGAATTTGTGCCTGGGACACCACAGGAGCACCCATACTGACACTGCCTGGAAGTTGCACTGGTTCACTACATCTCTGGGGTGACCAGCTTGGGCTGGTGCCAGCCCAGCTCAGGAAGCGACTAATGCATGGTACGTTCAGTACAGTGGGATTACATATCTGTCAGGTCCTGTTTGAACTCAGGATAGTGTCTCAGGCAGCACTGGCCAGGCTAATATAAATAAAATTGGCAAAAAGTGATCCATCCTCATACCTAGGTCCTGAGCAATGCAGTTACAGAAATTTTAAAATATATGAATCATTATTTGACAAATGTGTTAGACTGAGTTTGTAACTCACCTGAGCTTTTGTAGCAGCAGAGATCTCTCTGGTAAGAGTCCTGTAGTATTAGTCAAAATGATGCACTACTGTACTAGGTCAGTAAACTCATTAACTATATGATTGACAAGGAATGTTCATAATAACCCTTACAATGAACGAAACGTCAGCATGCAGCCTGCTCTTTTCTAGGGCACTAGCCCTTACTTGGGGATCAGTATTTACGCTGCTTCGTCATCAACTCTTTACAATCTATTGGAGAAGCAAGATTATCCCAAAAGGACTGGGAGATCAATTCCTAACATAGTATCCTGAGTGCCCCCTCCCACTCCTCTATGCAGTTTACCTCTGCTGGTAGTTGTGTGCATGTATGTACACGCCGTACAGTGTTCTGATTAGACTCCCTTTTAGGCTAGCATTTGGAGTGTTTGTAGAGTCCAGAGCTGTGAGCTGACAGGCAGAGCACAGAAAACTATGCTGAATAGAAGACTAATCCGGCACAAGAGAGTTCAGCTTGATCAACTAGCTGCTGTCTTTCCTTCTTCCTTTTACTTTCTATTTCATCCTGTCAGCTTTGGAGCATTTTGTTCTTTTTGCAAAGGAATCAGTATAAGCAGCAAAGAGTCCTATGGCACCTTATAGACTAACAGACTTTTTGGAGCATGAGCTTTCATGGGTGAATACCCACTTCGTCAGATGCATGTAGTGGAAATTTCCAGGGGCAGGTATATATATGCAAGCAAGCTAGAGATAATGAGGTTAGTTCAGTCAGGGAGGATGAGGCCCTGTTCTAGCAGTTGAGGTGTGAAAACCAAGGGAGGAGAAACTGGCTCAGTTCATCTGGCAATTTGACCCATCAGTCAGATTACGAAAGACTGTGAATGGCTTGCCAACTACAAAACCAGTTTTCCTCTTGGTTTTCACACCTCAACTGCTGGAACAGCCTCATCCTCCCTGATTGATACTACCTAATTATCTCGCTTGCTTGCATATATAGTAGTATATATATAGTATATAACCTGCCCGGAATTTCACTACATGCACTGACGATAGGGATTCACCCAAGAAAACTCAGCTCAAAACGTCTGTTAGTCTATAAGGTGCCACAGGACTCTTTGCTGCTTTTACAGATCCAGACTAACACGACTACCTCTCTGATACTAGGAATCAGTATGAACTTTTTTGGTAACATTAGGTCTCAGCTCCAAGATTCAGAGAAGTCAAGGCCAGAAGGGACTGTTACGATCATCTAGTCTGAGCCCTTATTGACCCAGTCCATCAAACATCATCCTGTGATTCCTGTACCAACCCCATTACTTTCTCATTCAGCTAAAGCACCTCTTCTAGAAAGACATCCAGCCGTTCTGGAGCTCAGCTCCCAGTAAGCCCAGAGCAGCTTAGTCATGCCTTCATGTTTGCAACATGTCATTGAATTTAGAAAGTAGAGACGGAGGAGCAAGGTCCTGTGAACTGCTGGATTATGAAGCTCTCTGCCAGTTTATTATCCTTTATTGATCAACTAGGAGAGATTTAGCAGGAGTGGGACTCTTTGGAGTACAGAAAAAGCCCTGAAGATACTAGTCCTGACAAGAACATGCTTCTATTCTCCACTGTGTTTTCAGGTTGAGAACTGAAACCACATCCCCTGATATCAGTGATTCATGTCTCGATCCTGGAGCACAAAGACCACATTCACACACAACCTGCTTAGGCTGAAGTATAGAGGCAAGCAGTCAAGGCTCTACCTCTGTCCATGGGTGGGTTGGCAAGATTTCCCTTCTCCCTGGGGCAAATTAATGGCAGGAATGCAGTCTCACTCAACCAATAGGGGGCACCATGGCAACAGAGATAAAGAGGAGTCTGGTTTAGTGAGGCCCCATGAGCCAAAACTACAGCCTAAAACTAAATCTGTATGAGAGGATACATACCAGTGCCACCCCTCCAGTCCTGTCCAGCGTTCATCTGAAGCACCCTCCACTGGGGAGGAGAGGGTAAAATTCTGCTGTGGATCCAGAGTTTTGGAAGCTCAGAATTGGGATGGCCAAGGAATCATTGCTGGTCCCAGGTGGCTTCCTGACAGGAGAAACTGGAGCTCCCAGCCCTTTAGCCTGGAGACAGTCAGAGACTGTATTGTGCAGCTAGAGGAGGTGGCAGGAGGGGAGGTCAAAGTGTCACAATTAGTATTGCATTAATATTTGAAGGCTAGGAGTCAAGTGGCAAGCAGCTTGGGATGGGAGGGGCCTGGATCTTTTACCTGAGGCCATTATGGGAAAGATTTGCTTGGCTGCCTCCACTCCCTCCCCTCTGGCTCCCCACTGCTATTTCTGAAAGCTACTGACTCTATGAAGGGAGGCAGCGCTGCTCAGCCATGCTGGCTGCTGGCTCAGTAGATCCAAGACAGGGAGAGCAGCAGTGCGAAGTCAGCCTAACAGGACGGATATTTGGAAAAGAGGGAGCAGCCAAGAGGGCTGGGCTCCAGGCACAGGCACCAACACTTGGGGGATGTTGGTTCTTTAACAAAAATCTAAAACAAAGAAAAATAGCAACCTAAGGGGCAGAACAGAGGAGCAAAGCATGGAGGGAATGCTGAGGTCAGAGGCGAGCTCTGGGCTCAATACACCTTTGGCTATCAGCAAGAAGAGAAGGACAGCTGGGGCCATGTGTCCTGTTTATACCCCAGAACCCGGCCCGGCTCCAGGCAACAGCAAACCAAGCAGGTGCTTGGGGCGGCCAATGAAAAGGGGCGGCACGTCCAGGTCTTGGGCGGCAATTTGGTGGCAGGTCCCTCAGTCCCTCTCAGAGGGAAGGACCTGCCACTGAATTGCCACTGAAGAATGAAGCAGCGCAGTAGAGCTGCCGCCAAAGTGCCACCAATCACAGCTTTATCTTTTGTTTTTTTCCCGCTTCCCCACTGGGGGTGACAAAAAAGCTGGAGCCGACCCTGCCCAGAACCCTGTGTGAGGGCAAAGGCGAGTGATGGCAAGGCCGCTGCTTTTCAGAAGATGCTGAATTTGCATGCTTGGATTCACTAATCCAAAGAGTGGGGATCTGCAGGGGCACCTCTCAAAGGAAACAGGCTGGTAACCTGTCCTGTCCCTGGTGCTGATTCCCGCATTTGCTTTGCCCCAGCCATGCACCAGCTGCAGTCTCAATTCTTCATCTGATCATCGCTGTTGACTTTGCCCTTGATCACTGTCCCAATGTCAGATTTCAACATGCGCCCAAATCTTGCCATTTGCTTCAACAATATTGCACTGGTTTCCAGTTTGATCACAAACTTTTCAGTGAGGAGCAAAGGGCACTGTGACACCAGATCATCTGTTTACTGCAAAATTCAGACCTGCTGTGTGTTGATCATCTGTGGGGAGGGAAGTCAGAGGGTGCTCTTCCTCCCACAACACACTAGGGGCCAACATGGGGAAGGATACAGACCTAGCACTCAAGCAGCAGGCCCAGCTAACATACCTATTCTATTCTCATTTCCAGCTGGGCACTAAGCGAGGCGACTAACATCTCTCTCATGTTTGTGCTCTCATTCTCTCCCCAGGGGGAGAACTGGGCGTGCAATGGAGTGTTTTATTTCACCAGGGTTGGTTTGTGGTTTTAAATGCACACACTAACACAAACAGACTAGAGAAAGCAGGTCAAAGAATGCAACTTGTGTTTGTGGTGCATGTAATGGGCCTTAGATCTGTTCCACAGTGTGAGATCAGCCTGTGAGAAAGTTCCATCTTCTGCTTTACCATGAAGGTGGAAAGATCCTTTGTGCTAGAGAAGCTGAGTTGTTGCCCACACTCCCCATCCTGAAATTCTAGGTTGTTTTTGATATCTTGGGCCCAACACTTTGAAGACAAGGACTAAGCAGGGAGGTGGCGAGCGGTGGCTGAGGGCTGAGTAAGGAGAGGGGAAGGAGATGAGGGACACATGGTGAGCAGGGAGGGAACTGAGTAGTGGAGGAAGTGGGGCCTGGGTTGCTGCTGGGGCTGAGTGGGGGTGTAGTGTGGGCAGGGCCGTGTGTTGGAAGAGGCAGGATGGGGAGCTAGCCTCCCTGAGGGGAAGCTTCACCTGCTGCCCATGCTTAAACTCCTGGATGTCTGCCACCTCTCTCAGGCAGGACATCAGTATCTCACAGTCAACAGTGTTGAATGCTGCACAGATATCCTGGAGGGTGAGAATGGATGGCTCCCTTTCTCCATTGACAGCAGGAGATCATCCATCATTGCCATTAGAGCTGTTCCCATCCCATGTCCCGGCCTGAATCTAGAGTGTGTTGTGGCTAGAATGTTGGCCTCAATTAGATTGGCTTGCTGCTGGCCTTTTGCTAGCTTCTCTATCAGCATGCTGAGGAATGAGAGGTTTGACACTGGGAGGCAGTTGGCTAGAACCAATGTGTCCAGATTTCTTTGGCGTTGGTCGGACTACTGTCTGTTTGAAGGAGGAAGGGAAGAGTCCCTCCCTGAATGATGTGTTGGCCATTTCTTCACAAGTGGCATCAACTGCTTTTAACTAAGACTGCGAGTCTTTCACGTAAGTCATGGATTCTGTGACTTTCCGGGACCTCTGTGACTTCTGTAGCAGCTGGTGCAGCAGACCCCAGGGCTGCTTGAGCTGCTGGGGCGGCCCCGGGGCCAGCTGTACCAGTCACTGCTTGGGTGGCCCCAGGCAGCTGATCCCAGGCACTGTCCCAGAGCTGCGGTCCAGGAGCAGCAATGGAGCCCCAGGCCTCCCCACACCCGGAGCAGCAGTGGCAGGGCCCCAGGCCACCTCCCCCACCAGGAGCAGCAGCATCCACTGGAGCCTCCCACCCAGGAGCAGCAGTGTCTGTGGGCGTGCTCCCCCCCAGAACCTGAGACTTAATTAGGGATATTTTTAGCAAAAGTCATGGACAGACCATGACTTTTTGTTTATTGCCTGTGACCCGTGACTAAATCGTAGCCTTCCTTATAACTGTCACCAGCCAGGAAAGGAAGGGGTCAGATTCACAGGTGTTAGGTTGAGACTCCTTTAGCATACCCAGGACTGCTTGAACATGCTGAACTCTGGTTGCTTGGCAGGTTTAGAGGGGGAGCAGATCCATGATGCTTTTTGCTGGGTTCTGTTGCAGGCTATAGGTACTTGGGATTGATGAAATGATTGAACTCTCTGGACAGCTCTTTAGAGTGGGATTTGGCAGCATGGATGGAGGCTGAGAGGAAGGTTCTCTTGATCTATAGTATAGCTCCACTCCTCATCATTCCAGAGCCTTTGAAGGGCATGTTCACCTGGGTACGGAGGGTAGCCCCCAGTGGATATCCTGTCTCTGGCAGTTGGCACAAAGGAGGAACACATGGAGCAGCAGTGAAGAGTGTTGCAGGATGTTGGTCTCTTAGCCCCTTGAACCATTCTGCCCTACAGATGCAGGATAGGGGATAGTCTTCCCTATGGCTGCTCTGCTTCCCCTGAAGAGCATCTCACACTTGCAGGAGCATAATTTTGTCCTGAGGAAGGAATGAGCTGCAAAAAGCCCAACCCAGGTGGCAGGCAGGTAACAATGGAAAAGAATCACAGAGTCACTTTCTTCTAACTCTGAACAAGGAACATTGTTTAAATAAGGGTAACAATGTTCTCCCTATGGCCCCTCTCTCTTTCTCTGCTTCACCACAGAGGTTCTGCCTCTCTTGCTTTGCACTGAAAACACCCATCAGAGATGGAAGTTTTGCTGCTTTTTGACAGATTCTCAGGTGTTAAAATCAGATGAGACCATTATGATCATCTAGTCTGACCCAGGCCAGAGAACCTCACCCAGTAATTTGTGCATCAAGCCCATAGCTGCTTGTTGAACTCCAGTATGCCTTTTAGAAAGATGTTGCCTGCCAATTTGCTGCTTCAGGACCCAACCCCCTAAAATGGTACAATCCCAGAGGCTATTATTATAGGTTAACACAAGAACTTGGAGAACACCTGTGACCAAATGACACACACTTAGGAAATCAGAGCTGACATGTCTGTATCTGGAACTTTAATTTGGCGTGATATTTGCCTGTCTGAGTAATGCCAGGTCCAGCTTTGCTCACACTGCCATCAGTGGGCGTTTTGCCAATAAAATAGAACGTAAAGAATGATATTACTGGGAGCAGAATCACGTTCTTTGAGACAAAACTGCTTTTATTCCCCATCCCCCTCAGTGAGGGATTCTTGGAGGGCCTTTCCCCTAACAATGCTCACTGAACTGGAGCTGCCTGCTTACCTGAGTCCTGCTCCTACATACACACAGGAGTAACTTCACTCATAGAAGTAGCCATATTGACCTCACGGAGAGCTCTCCCCTGCATCACATTACTCACATGTGTGAATGGTGGCAGGATCAGCCCCCTACAAGGTTCCCATCATTCTGGAACTGTAGCCATTGCTATTTCATCAGAGGGTTATATGCACTGGTTGGCATTTTCAAAAGAACCCAAGGGAGTTAGGCACCCAGCTCCCATTGGAAGTCAATGAGTATTGACTCCCATTTGTGCCTTTGAAAATCTTCCCATGGCCCAGGACAATAGTGAAATTGGCATTATCACTGTCCTACAGCGTTTGCCTTTTGTTACTGCTACTCTGTGCCTCTTCTTCAGGCCTCCATACATTATACATGGATATAACGGATGTGCAGAGATAGGTTACAAATGTGTAATTCAATCGAGAGGTTAGGGTACAATCATGACCCATGAGATCAAAGTACTCAGAGCAATTATCAGCATGCTGAGATTCAATTACAGATTCAGGTACCAATCTCTCTCCTCCCCACCACAGGTTAATGCTTTTACAGCATTATTCTAGCAGAAGACTCTGCTCCACTCCCTTTGCACAGAACTCTTAGTATGTTAGCAGGAGTGGTGTTCTTCAATCACAGAGATTGGGATGTTTGCACTTCATCAAAGAGAGTATGCAAAGAACAAAGATAGTTTGAGATGAGGGGCCAGATCCATGTCGCAGCAGCCTTGTGCTGTTCAAGCAGCTAGAAAACACATGGCTCCAGATCCCTGAGGATGCTTCCTGTTTGGAGAAATCGTTGGGTGGCTTAGAGGCACCTTCCTGCTCTTATACATTCCTTCTCAGCCCCCACACAAGGGGAAGTGGCCAGACTAGTGGTGGCATGGCTAGACTATCCCTTCACCCCCAGCTGCTTCCCGGCTGCTAGAATGGCCTCATCTCCAAAAAGATACGTTAGAACTGGAAAAGATACAAGGAAGGGCAACAGAAATGACTAGGGGTGTGGAACAGCTTCCATATGAGGAGAAATTAATAAGACTGATACTTTTCAACTTGGAAAGGAGACAACTAAGGGGTGATATGACAGGGTCTATACAATCATGACTGATGTGGAGAAAGTGAATAAGGAAGTGTTATTTACTCCTTCTCATGACACAAGAACTAGGGGTCACCCAATGAAATTAATAGGCAGCAGCTTTAAAACAAACAAAAGGAAGTATTTCTTCATGTAATGCACAATCAACTGGTGGAACTCATTGCCAGGCAATGTTGTGAAGGCCAAGACTATAGCAGGGTTCAAAAAAAACTAGACACAACCCCATGCTTTAAATGTCCCTAAACCTCTGACTGTCAGCTCCTAGGACTAGACAACGGGATGGATCACTCGATTGCCTGTTCTGTTCATTCCCTTTGAAACATCTGGCACCAGGCACTGTCAGAAGACAGGATACTGGGCTAGATGGACCATTGGTCTGACCCAGTAGGGCCGTTCTTATGTTCTTACTATAGCCTGGAGACTGTTCTAATTTATGCTGAGGCCTGTATTGCCCCCCTCTGGCTGCTCCCCTTGCCAGCTCCAGGAGTGAGGGAATGTAAATGATGGCTTAAAGTCTGCCTTCCTTCCTCCCAACTCCCAGATCTTTCATTCATATTCCAGTCTGGAAACACAAATAGCACTAGAAAAAATACGCTAGAAGAGTGAGCAGTGCATTAGACATCAGGATTAGAAATCATATGACAAGGCCAAGGCCTCAGCCATCCCAGCAGGGGGCATGCTAGGGAGTAGGCCATTCACTGTAACTCTAGTGCCAAATTCTCAGCTTGAAGGAGCCATAGGTGCTGGAACTAAGGGTGCGGGGGGTGCTGCAGCACCCCCCGGCTTGAAGTGGTTTCCATTCTATGCATGGTTTACAATTTGGTTCAATGGCTCTCAGCACCTCCACCATACAAACTGTTCCCGCACCTCTGGAAGGAGCTGCTCTAGGGAATAGCATATGAAAGCTGGGTGCACCTCATGCCACAGTCTGCCAGTTCAGACATGATGGTAAGGGATGGTGCCTGAGGGCTGGCTGAGAAGGCTTTATAAATACATAGGAAATAAATGGCACAGAGTGGAACAAAGACAGTGCCAGCAAAGAGGAAACAGGAGGGAAGAGGGTGCCAAAGGTACTGAAAAGAACATGTAATTCTAGCACAGGAGGCTGGTGAACAATCCTGTCAGTACACACAGACACATATGTCCTGCGGGTCTAATTATAGCAAGGCCAGAGAGCAGGGCACGACGGCCACACAGCAGCTACCTGCCAGTGCACAGCTCTGCAGCCTGTCGCTGAGCTACCTAGACTGCTGCTTGGGAAGCTCTCTTCACTCCACCCTACATTTACAAAGTACATGCCGGTAGCTCTTGGCCCAGACATTCCAGTCACAGGCAGGTCCACAGCATTTGACAAGGCCTAGATATTGTTATTATTTATTATTATTGCTGGTGCTTCCAAGTAGTACGGGATGGAGACAAATGCCCTAAAACAAAACCAAAGCAAAGCACCACAGATGTGTGTGTGGCACCAGCAGTTGGCACTTCCCGTGCCCAGACTTTGTGATCTTTAGTAACAATGCAGCGATCGGGCGGGGTGCCATCACCCATTTGTTCCCACAACTCCAGATGTTTAGCCTGTCTAAAGGAAGGCTGAGGCAAGATATGATTGCTCTATATAAGTACATCAGAGGGATAAACACCAGAGGAGTTATTTAAGTTAAGGGCAATGTTAGCACAAGATGAGAGGGTTACTCAGCCTGTGTAGTAACTGAGGTTCTTCGAGCTGTGTCCCTGTGGGTGCTTCACTGTAGGAGACACAATGCCCCCTGCACCTGGGATCAGAGATCTTCATCAATAGCACCCATCAGACTGAACATATAGTCATAGAACCATAGAATATTAGGGTTGGAAGAGACCTCAGGAGATCATCTAGTCCAACCCTCTGCTCAAAGCAGGACCAACACCAACTAAACATCCCAGACAGGGCTTTGTCAAACTGGGCCTTAAAACCTCTAAGGATGGAGATTCCACCATGTCCCTAGGTAACACATTCCAGAACTTCACCACCCTCCTAGTGAAATAGTGTTTCCCAATATCCAGCCTAGACCTCCCCCACTGCAACTTGGGACCATTACTCCTTGTTCTGTCATCTGCCACCACTGAGAACAGCCTAGATCCATATTCTTTGGAACCCCACTTCAGGTAATTGAAGGCTGCTGTCAGATCCCCCCTCACTCTTCTCTTCTGCAGACTAAATAACCCCGGTTCGCTCAGCCTTGCCTCATAAGTTATGTGCCCCAGCCTCACAATCTTTCTTGTTGCCCTCTGCTGGATTCTCTCCAATTTGTCCACATCCTTTCTCTAGTGGAGGTCCCAAAACTGAATGCAATACTCCAGATGTGGCTTCATTAGTGCCAAATAGAGGGGAATAATCACTTCCCTCAATCTGCTGGCAATGCTCCTACTAATCCAGCTCAATATGCCATTAGCCTTCTTGGCAGCAAGGGCACACTGCTGACTCATAGCCAGCTTCTCATCCATTGTAATCCCCAGGTCCTTTTCTGCAAAACTTAACCAGCTTGTAGTGGTGCATTGGATTCTTCTGTCCTAAGTGCAGGACTCTGCACTTGTCCTTGTTGAACCTCATCAGATTTCTTTTGGCCCAATCCTCCAATTTGTCTAGGTCACTCTGGATCCTATTCATACCCTCCAGTGTATCCACCTCTCTCCCCAGCTTAGTGTCATCTGCAAACTTGCTGAGGGTGCAATCCATCCCATCATCTAGCTCAGGATTTCTCAAATAGGGGTCGCTGCTTGTGTAGAGAAAGCCCCTGGCAGGCCGGGCCCATGTGTTTACCTGCCCCGTCCGCAGGTCTGGCCGACCGCGGCTCCCACTGGTTGCGGATTGCTGCTCTGGGCCAATGGGAGCTGCTGGAAGCGGCGCAGGCCAAGGGGGCATGGACCAGACTCTGGGTCTGTGTTGCAGCAGGCTATCGTGTCTGGCTCATAAGCCATGGTTCTGGAGTCTCAAGCTGCCAGGGAAAATGGGCTCAGAGATAAACTCAGCACGTCAGGTGACAGTCCCAAGGGGGTCTCTGTGACCAAACCCGTCACAAGTGAAAAGCTGTAATAGCTGCTAGGTGGACTCTGAGAGAACTTAGAGATAGACCCAGTCTCTTTAGGGTCAATGCATAGTCTAGAACAGGGGTTCTCAAACTGGGGGTTGTGACCCCTCAGGGGGTCATGAGGTTATTACGTTGGGGGTCGCAAGCTGTCAGCCTCCACCCCAAACTCCACTTTGCCTTCAGCATTTATAATTGTGTTTGTAACGCAGTGTCGCCGGGGCTTGACCCTCCCTGGGGAGGAGGGGAGCCACACCGGCCTCGACCCGTCGGCCGAGGGCTTCTGTCCTTGGGACCGCCGTCAGCAGTCCGGGCAGTCTGGGCCCTGTGGGCGGGACCAATCAGTGGCACAGTCAAAGGGGCCCCAGCCCTTGGTTCGGGCAGGGCACCAAACCCACAGTTATATCAGCCTCGACCCTCCTGGTTCAGGGTGGAGCTGTCAATACTTCAGGTTGCTCGGGCCCTTTGGGGCAGGACCGAGCAGTGACCCAGTCAAAAGGGGAGGGCCCAGCCCTTGGTTTGGGCGGGGCACCAAACACACAGTTATATCAGCTCCGACCCTTCTGGTTCAGGGTGGCGCTGTCAATAGTTCGGGTGGCTCGGGCCCTTTGGGGCAGGACCGAGCAGTGGCACAGTTAAAGGGGGCCCAGCCCTTGGTTCGGGCAGGGCACCAAACACACAGTTATCTCAGCTCCGTTTAAATGTCCTCCTTAGGCCGGGGAGAGGGGGATTCTGCCACCTGGGGATGGGTGACAGGGGGAACGCAGGCCCACCCACTCCACTGCGTTCCAGCCCGGGGCCCTAGTAGCGGCTGTCACCGCTGAAGGTGGTCAGTGGGGATCCTGACCGCAACACGCTGCCATTGGTATCGGTAAATCTGCAGCCTGACTAGAGTCGGCTGCCCCCAGGCTACTTCCGATATCCCCCTCTGTGCCTACCTGGTCCGTGGTCTCAGCTCCTGGGAAGTCCAGCACCATAGGTTCCTCCCAGCCAGGGCTGGGTGGCAGGTCCGGTAGCTAACCCGGGAAGTCCGGCCAGGCCTGCCCCGGGGGCTCCTCGGGGTAGCAGCAGGGACGGGGCAGCTCTGGCAACTCCTCGTCGTAGCGAGCGCGGGGAAGCTCTGGCCAGTCAGGGCACCGTCCCCAGGCCTCAGCAGCTTCCCAGTCGCAAGCACCTGCTGGCAGGTCTGCTCTGATGGCGGCTGGGCTCCAACTGAGCGCTGAGGGCTGGCTTTTATGCTTCCGGGTTGCCACCTGACCCTCTGAGGGGCAGGACTACCGCTCAGTGGCCCCGCCCCTATAGGTGACTGACGAGGCTCGACCGTCCCTGGGGAGGAGGGGAGCCACACCGCGTCGTTACAGTGTTAAATATATTTAAAAGTGTTTTTAATTTATAAGGGGAGGTCGCACTCAGAGGCTTGCTGTGTGAAAGGGGTCACCAGTACAAAAGTTTGAGAACCACTAGTCTGGAAGAATTGTGGATGTTGGGGAGATTTGTTGGGAAGAATTCCAAATCCGCAACCTGGTCCATTTTTGCTGGTAAAGGTACGTCAAGTTGAAGACTTTCTACTGTGCAACGGAATCTCTTGGATCTCCCTTGAACAGGAGCTTTCTAGGTGTTGGAATCAAGGAGAAGCCATGCCTTAAGGTGGAGAATCCCCAAGTTTGGAGGCAGGGCATGTCCTCTGTTCTGTGAAAGGAGGTGTGAAATGTCCGGGAGAAAGATCAGTGGACATGTTGCAAGCTATGACAAGTAAGAGTACCAGGTCTGTCTTGGCCAAGTAGGAGCAATCAGAATGCCCTGGGCTCCATCTCTTTTTATTTTCATCAGGACCTTCAAAAGTAGGAGAAATGGAGGAAAGGCACAGAAAAGGTCCTTGTTCCAGGGGATGAGAATAGCATCGCCAAGGGAATGCTGACCCATCCCCACTCTGGAGCAGTGGCATGGACACTTCTTTGTTCAGGTGAGTGGTGAACAGATCTGTGGAGGGTGTCCCCCCATTGTCTGAATACATCATGAAGTACTGTTGGATCTATCTCCCACTAGTGTTCATGTGGGAATTTGTGACTGAGACTGAGATAAGGTGCAGACAGAGTAAAGTTGTGGGAGATGCACCAATTCCATAGACTCATTGCTTCTGTGCATAGGGAGGGCTATCTTTGAAGAGAAAGAAGAATGGAGGATGTCAAGGAGTCAATGATGAGTGTTCTTGACTTCTTCCAGTGGTATTTGGAGAGTGTCTGCAACTCTCTTTGCCAACTCCTGGAAGAGATGAAAGTTGTTTGCCAAAGATGGTAGGGAAGAAGGAGGATATGGTTCTTGGCATCACTTCTTTCTTGGTACCACCTGCCTCTTCCTCCATGATGTCTTGTGGAGGTTCCAAAGCTCTGGATGTTGTGGCTGAGGGGTATGCCTCAGGTGTTCTTGGATAAGGCTGGGAGCCCAAGAGGCATGTTGGTGATATGCTGCCCATGGGTCACAGTAAGACCACTGGGGTGGGTGGTGGCATAGAGCCTGGTGGTGTTGCCCATGGATGGCTGTACCAGGATGCAGTGGCAGGGCCATCTGTGGGCCTGGACCTTGTTGGTACCAAGTACCATATGGAGCCTGAGAGGAGTACTGTGATGCCACCTTCTCTGGTTCACTGTCTGAATTCTCACTAGAGAGTTGGGGAGCATGGCATGGCAGCAATGATGATTCCCGTGCCAAGCAGAGGCTCGGTGTGGAGGTCCCAGTACCAAGAAGTGGGGACTCCAATATGTCTGGTATGCAGATTTCCCTGGAGTGGCGGAATTCCATTAGTGCCAACCATCCCTGTGTCTGTTGGTGCTGGAGCGGACTGGGATCTTGTCTGTACTGGCTGTTCTGGTGCTGGATGAAGCATCAGTGATGGTACCGATGAAGATTTTCATACTGACAGTGCCTTTTTAGCAGAGTGCTTACTCCTGTCCCTCATTGTCGATGACTCAGCGCCCATGCCGATCAGGTCCATGGAAATGTCACTGGTACCTGCTTGCCAGTTTACATGAACCATGGCTACTGGACTGAGATGGTCTCGGTGCCAACGATGTCGAAGATACCGAGCAAGATGGAAACCACTTATGGTTATCTCAGGTCTCATTATAGGGACTTCCTGCCCTCTTCTTAGATAGCTTGTGAGAGGGGTGAGCAATCTGTTTCTTTGACCCAAAGCCTTTAGATGTAGGGGGCTGTGGGGAAGACTCATGTTTGCCAGGTGACTCATAGCACAGGTCCTGTGAGGCCCTTTGATATGCCCCCATGAAGATAATCTTCTGCTGGTGCTCTCTGTCCTTATGCAATTGTGGCCAGAGTTCCTGGCAGAAACCATAGTTCTGCTGGATGTGGTCTTCCCCGATGCAGTGAATGCACTGGGAATGCTTGTCTGCAATCAGGATTGCCTCCTTGCAAGTGAGGCACTCGAAACGCAGGACAAGAACAAGACTCAGGCATGAACTGGGCACTCTGATCAGTGATTTCACCCAGACATTCCCTTTATTGTAACAGTCCCTTGCTGCCTTGAAGGAACACTCAGCGATGCCACAGGGAAATATGTGATGCACAAAATCCCTGAAATGAGTCACAGACGGAGGTGTTTGGTGTTGCCTTCTTACACCTGCCCCTCTAGGTTCCCCAGACCCTTCTCCAAGCCTTGAGTCTCTTCCTAGGTTTACCTTCAGACCCTAAGTCATTGTTGCTATCCTTCTAGTTCAGGACTGAGCAGGTAGGGTTGCCACTGCTGTGCATTTCTCTGACCAGACAAATGGGTCACACAGTATCACTGTGCAAAGTGGCAAGTGCCACAAAAATTGTTTCAGCAGCCTTTAACATACTGCAAATCTCAGTGTCTTGTGAGGAGCCGAGGACTACTGCAATGGCTCCCTCAAGGGCCTATCAACACTCGTCTTGCTACAGCCAGGCCAGACATGTTGCTGCAGAATAATAGGAGGTGCTGAGTGCAGGCAATGCCACTCCCAAAGCTGCTGCCCAGGAGTCACAGCGAGGAGACAGAAATATGGCAGCTGAGCACTCTAGCCACTCAGACAGCCTGCGGCTTTTTTTTTTAAACATTTTTGCCCCCTGGTGAACTCTCCTGCCTCTAGCACATGAAGCAATTGTATTTGTGTTTTTATTCTCTTGTCCCATTTCCCAGCATTGCAAACTCTTGTGTTTGTATCACGTCTCATGATATTTGGGCTTTTTCTTCTTAAAGCCCCAGCTCCTGGAATCATGTGTTTATATGAAACTCTCAGCTTCCATTTTTTTTAAAAGTTAATTTCTTGCCCTTGTGGTTCAAAGACTTGAAGGCAAATGCACATTTTAAATCTCGTGAGTTATTACATCACTCATTTTTTGGAGCCTGACTTGATTTTTGAATGTCTGGGCCAGCAATGCTGCTTTTTGCTTCCTTTTGTTTTGCATTATCTCCAATACTTGTATTAAACTTTCTTAATGTTCCAAGCTAACTTTACTTGATCCAAATTTCACTCTGCAGATTTATCCCCTTCCCCTTGTCCACTCATTATGGGAGCACAACTGTCCTCTCACTGGATTTATTTCAGAGACTCAAGATTTTGGGGTCTCCAAAAAGGCCCAATCTCTGTTCCCCCCTGGATAAAATCCCAGCTGTCCCCTTTAAATCCCTTAGGAAGTTTGGACATTGGGAGGTGTTTTTAGGAAGACACTTGAGAAACATGAATAAGAAAAAATAAAAAGAATGGAGACTCTTTCTGTTCAGTGGCCTTGTCTAGACTAGCCTTTTTGGTCCTACTGTAACTAGAGAATCAATTAACACGTTAACTAACTCAGATCCTGAATGTTTATGTCCTGGATTGCTTTGTGGAATGTCTAGATCAGTGTTGACATCATGTTAGTTAACACCTGTGAATTGGCAATCAGTTCACTCAAGTTATGGCAGGGCCACCACCTCCAGTCTAGACAGGCCAGGGAGACGCCCTGAAAATCAGGGAAGCCCCAGGATACTTGAGAGCACATTGCCTATAGGAGACACTCATCTATTTCCAGAAAGGAAAAAAGTTTCAGAACAAAGTAACCCACCTGCCACACACACCCCTCCTTCCCCCGGGGTCCCTAACAGCCCAGGAGTTTGGATGGTGTCTAAGCAAGCGCTCTTGTTCCTAATCCCATATCTTACCTCCAGCTGCCCATTCTAAGCAGCATCGTGCAAAGGTTCCTCCCCCGTGGTCCTTCACTATCTCAATCTCTATTAGGGAAAGTCTCTCCAGAATGGCAGTGTGGCCACTTCTGGCTGCAAAGTGCAGTGCAGTGCAGTGCCTCCCTTGGCATCCTAGGTGGCCAGGCCAATGTCAGTGAAAGTTGCCTGTGCAAGAAGAACAGGTGGTGGGTTAAATACGGGCTGACGCTGGCTCTCGGAGATGGATGTTCTCTTGGGGAGGGTCATGCTGCATCCTCCTGAAGCCTGGGCCCCATTCATAGCAACTCAGTGCTCCCCTCATGGTACTGCACATGGTACAAACAGAACCTACAGGTTAGAGAGGAGATGAAAATCACAGGGACTCTCCATTTGGATGCCTCTATCCTCTTCCTTTGCAGTAGCATCAAGCTACTGACTGCGAACACAGTTTATTTAACCACATGAAAACAGCAAGGGGGACCTGGAGGGCTGGGGAAAGCATCTTTGGCTAATGCATTCCTGGCCTTATCAGCTTTCTGCTTCCTTTTAGTGGTGTAGCAGTATTATCTGGTAGCCAAGGTTATTTTGGACTGTGTTTCCAAAGACCAAAAGGAGCTACCTACTGAGCTATCTAAAATTATATTTCAAATAGTGTGTGTGTGTGTGTGTGTGTGTAACAGAATCAGATTCCAGTATTTAGCATTTTTGATAGTATCTCGATCCAGAAGGCAAATAGTGACCAAGGTCAATATGAGGCCAAAATTGACCTCTTCATAGAATCACAGATTAGGGTTGGAAGAGACCTCAGGAGGTCATCTAGTCCAACCTCCTGCTCAAAGCAAGACCAGCTAAGTCATCCCAGCCAGGGCTTGGTCAAGCCAGGCCTTAAAAACCTCTAAGAATGGAGATTCCACCACCTCCCTAGGTAACCCATTCCAGTGCTTCACCACCTCCCTAGTGATATAGTTTTTCCTAATATCCAACCTAGACCTCCCCGCTCCTTGTTCTGTCATCTGCCACCATTTTGAAGAACTTAGCTCCATCCTCTTTGGAACCCCGCTTCAGATAGTTGAAGGCTATCAAATACCCTCTTTGTCAATACATCTTGATATTATTATGTATTTAATTGGGCAGCATTGCCTACTGGATAGATCACCAAAGTAGGACTCACAGATCTGGGCTCTGTTCCCAGATTCACCCCTAGCCTGCTGGATGACCTGGGACAAGTTACATCGCAGCTGTATGCCTTAGTTTCTCTAGCTGCACAATATACTGTAAAATGCTTTGTAAGAACTACTGATGAGCAACGCTGTACAAGAAGTAGGTACTGTTACTTATTTGTATGGTGGTAGTGCCAGGAACCCATGATGCTAGGCGCTCCCCAGAACTGGATGTCAGCAGATAAACTCATATGGAATCTGATCGGTTAGCATTGTTCTAGCTCTTGATAACAATAATAATACATAGCAGATAGGGCCAGGAGGTACATTACAGGGAAAGGAGGGCTCAGGGTTAGAGCAGTAGCCTCAGACTTTTGGGTCTGTCTACACTACCGTCTTAAGTCGACCTAGGTTAAATTGATTTACAGCTACCACAGTAATTACTGTGGTGACTGATACCCACACTATCCTCCTTCTGTCGGTGGTGCGTGTCCTCACCAGGATCACTTCCACTGACTGAAGCGGGGTGGGGAGAAGGCCTGAGAGGCTGTTCCCCTGGGTTTCTTGCCTCCTTGTTCCCAACCAGGAGCGAGGGCGGAGGAGTGGGGTGGAAGCCATGTGGGGGCCTCTCTCCTCCATCGGGGAGATTCACACCCGGAGTCTGGTTGGCTGTCTTGCTCTCAGCAGGGAACTGAGAGTCAGGGGGGCAGTTGGGCTCCAAGCATCAGGCTTCCTGCCAGGAGTGGGGAGCCAGGACACTGGGGGGCAACAGGGCTCCCTATGGAGAGTGGGGTGTAGCAGCCCGGCTTGGAACAGAGACCCAGCAGCAGCCAAGAGCCAATGTCAGTAACGCAGTTGGCAGCTGGTTTCAAGCAGAGTGCCCCAAGGGTTAGTCCTGGGGCCATTTTTGTTGAATATCTTCATTAATGACCTGGAGGAAGGCGTGGACTGCACCCTCAGCAAGTTTGCAGATGACACTAAACTGAGAGGAGTGGTAGATATGCTGGAGGGTAGGGATAGGGTCCAGAGTGACCTAGACAAATTGGAGGATTGGACCAAAAGAAATCTGATGAAGTTCAACAAGGACAAGTGCAGAGTCCTGCACTTAGGACGGAAGAATCCCATGCACTGCTACAGACTAGAGATCGAGTGGCTAGGCAGCAGTTCTGCAGAAAAGGACCTAGGGGTTACAGTGGACAAGAAGCTGGATATGAGTCAACAGTGTGCCCTTGTTGCCAAAGGCTAATGGCATTTTGGGTTGTATAAGTAGGAGCATTGCAGCAGATTGAGGGACATGATCATTCCCTCTGTTTGGCATTGGTGGAACCTCATCTGGAGATTATTGGAAGAAATATGCCCAATGGCCTGTGATGGATGTTGGATGGGGTGGGATTTGAGTTACTACAGAGAATTCTTTCCTGGGTGCTGGCTGGTGAGTCTTGCCCACATGCTCAGGGTTTAGCTGATTGCCATATTTGGGGTCAGGAAGGAATTTTTCTCCAGGGCAGATTGGCAGAGGCCCAGGTGGTTTTTTGCCTTCCTCTGCAGTGTGGGGCATGGGTCACTTGCTGGAAGATTCTCTGCACCTTGAGGTCTTTAAACCACAATTTGAGGACTTCAGTAACTCAGACATAGGTTAGGGGTTGTTACAGGAGTGGATAGGTGAGATTCTGTGGCCTGCAGGAGGGCAGACTAGATGATCATAATGGTCCCTTCTGACCTTAAAGTCTATGAGTCCAGTTTTGGGCCCCACACTACAAGAAGGATGTGAAAAAATTGGAAAGAGTCCAGCAGAGGGCAACAAAAATGATTAGGGGGGTGGAGCACGTGACATATGCAGAGAGGCTGGGGGAACTGGGATTATTTAGTCTGCAGAAGAGAAGAATGAGGAGGGATTTGATAGCAGCCTTCAACTACCCGAAAGGGGGTTCCAATAAGAGTGGATCTAGACTGTTCTCAGTGGTGGCAGATGACAGAACAAGGAGTAGTGGTCCCAAGTTGCAGTGGGGGAGGTCTAGGCTGGATATTAGGAAAAACTTTTTCACTGGGAGAGTGGGGAAGCACTGGAATAGGTTACCTGGGGTGCGGGGGTAGGGGGTGGAATCTCCTTCCTTAGAGGTTTTTAAGGTCAGGCTTGACAAAGCCCTGGTTGGGCTGATTCAGTTGGCGTTTGGTCCTGCTTTGAGCAGGGGTTTGGACTAGATGACCTCCTGAGGTCCCTTCCAACCTTGATAGTCTATGATTCTACGTATAGACTCTGGGTATTAGGCCGTACTTCCCTGACGACAAGGGCTAACACATTGACTCTAGCCATTGGGATGTACTGCCCTCAGGCTAAGGGCTGGCAGGAGGACTTAACCGTGGCACCCTTGCCCCACCCCAAAGAAGGATGGGGTGTACTTGCCCTGCAACACCAAGGAAAACTCACCTCCTGTTGTGGTGTTTTAAAACCTCCAAATCTTAAGCATGTTTGCTGGAGCTTCCTGGCTATTCAGGCATCCCTAGTCTATCACTGACTCTGAGCAGCTCCCTGGGGCAACTTTTGGCAGACCTGTGTATAGGAGGGATGGGGCAATGGGGAGGCCACTCCAGTGCTGTTCCCCTGTAATGGATGGGGAATAGGTGAGATGCAGGGGCATCTATGGGAAACATTACAAGCACCGTTGCCCAGGGCCATTGCTTAGCCCCAGAGCCTTAAAACTGAACGTATTCAGAAAGGCCTTATTTTTGTTGTAGACAAAACGATAAATGTGTGGAGGGAGAGAGCTCACTACGGCCAGAGCACGAGAGACAGAAAATGGCTGGGATTTCTAAAGGCGCCCTTAGGTCCATATCTAGCCCTCATTCCTACAGTATCTGAGGGCCTCCCAATCTTTTTTAATGCACTGGTCCTCACAACACCCCTGTGAGGCAGGGCAGGGCTGTTTTCCCATTATACAGGTGGGGGAACTGAGGCACAGAGAGGCTGAGTGACTTGCCACAGACTGCCTGGCAGAGCAGGGAATCAAATCCAGGTTCTCCCAAGTCCTAGGCTAGTGCACCAAACACTGGCCCATCCTCTGTCGTGGTGTCACTGTCCATGAATTCCAATGGAAATTGAGGATTCAGCTCCCTTAGGCCTTTATTTATTTATGTATTTATGTATTTATTTTTAAATCTCACCTAATGGGTTTGCTCATAATATTGGTATCTTTGAGGAGTATAAATTATATTGGTGCCAGCAGATGGCAGACTTGCATTGATTTTCTTAGGACTGTAGACATGTACTTCTCATCTGACAGGAAAAGGATATCTACTGCAGGTCTAACTTCACTCCTACACAGCACATCCCTGCCATCTCATGACTGCCATCTCTCTCTCATCTATCCCTCATTCTATGTCCAGATACCTCCGGCTGTCATCTTGCAGTCCTATCTCTGACCTCCCTCGCTGCAGGGCTGAGGGTTTGAGCATTGGCCTGCTAAACCCAGGGCTGTGTATTCAATCCTTGAGGGGGCCGTTCTGTGTGACAACCCTGTAAGCCAACCCTGCGAGCCATGTTGTCAGTCATCCCTCCCTCCGTCAGAGCACCAGCAGACAATTGTCTCACACCTTTTTTCAGCACAGACACCATTGCACGGCAAGCAAGGAGCCTGCTCAGATCACCACCACAATTATGAGCACTGTAAACACCATGCACATTATCCTGCAGTATATGCAGAACCAGAACCTGCAAAAGCAAAACCAGGTGAGGAGGCGATGGCAGCGTGGTGACAAGAGTGATGAGGTCATGGACACAGACTTCTCTCAAAGCACAGGCCCTGACAATGTGGACATCATGGTGTTAATGGGGCAGGTTCTGTGGAATGCCAATCTTGGGCCCAGGAAACAAGCACAGACTGGTGGAACCGCAGAGTATTGCAGGTCTGGGATGATTCCCAGTGGCTGCAAAACTTTCGCATGCATATGGGCACTTTCATGGACTTTAGTGTATTGCTTTCCCCTGCCCTGAAGTGCAAGAATACCAAGATGAGAGCAGCCCTCACAGTTGAGAAGCGAGTGGCAATAGCCCTGTGGAAGCTTGCAATGCCAGACAGCTACTGGTCGGTCGGGCATCAATTAGGAGTGGGCAAATCTACTGTGGGGGCTGCTGTGATCCAAGTAGCCAAAGCAATCACTGTGCTGCTGCTAACAAAGGTAGTGACTCTGGGACATGTGCAGGTCATATTGGATGGCTTTGCTGCAATGGGATTCCCTAACTGTGGTGGGGCGATAGATGAAACCCATATCCCTATCTTGACAGTGGAGCACCAGGGCAGCAAGTACATAAACCGCAAGGGGTACTTTTCAATTCTGCTCCAAGCACCGGTGGATCACAAGGGACATTTCACCAACATCAACATGGGATGGCCGGGAAAGGTTCATTATACTCACATCTTCAGGAACTCTGGTCTGTTTCAAAAGCTGCAGCAAGGGACTTTCTTCCCAGACCAGAAAATAACTGTTGGGGATGTTGAAATGCCTATAGTCATCCTTGGAGACCAAGCCTACCCCTTAATGCCATGGCTCATGAAGCCGCACACAGGCACCCTGGACAGTGGTCAGGAACTGTTCAGCTATAGGCTGAACAAGTGCAGAATGGTGGTAGAATGTGTGTTTGGATGTTTAAAAGCACGCAGCGCAGTTTACTGACTTGGTTAGACCTCAACGAAACCAATATTCCCATTGTTATTACTGCTTGCTGTGTGCTCCACAATATCTGTGAGAGTAAGGGGGAGACATTTATGATGGGGTGGGAGGTTCAGGCAAATTGCCTGGCCACTGATTACATGCAGCCCCACACCAGGGTGGTTAGAATTGCACAGCAGGGCATGCTGCACATCAGAGAAGCTTTGAAAATCAGTTTTATGACTGGCCAGGCCACGGTGTGAAAGTTCTGCTTGTTTCTCCTTGATGACCCCAACCCCCTTGGTTCAGTCTACTTCCCTGTAAGCTAACCACCTTCCCTCCCCGCTTCGATCACCGCTTGCAGAGGCAATAAAGTCATTGTTGCTTCACATTCATGCATTCTTAATTAATTCATCACATAAATAGGGGGATAACTGCCAAGGTAGCCTGGGAGGGCTGGGGGAGGAGGGAAGGACAAGGCCACACTGTACTTTAAAACTTATTGAATGCCAGCTTCCTGTTGTTTGGGCATCCTCTGGGGTGGAGTGGTTGGGTGCCTGGAGCCCCCCCCCCCACCGCTTTCTTGGGCATCTGGGTGAGGAGGCTATGGAACTTGGGGAGGAAGGCAGTTGGTTACACAGGGGATGTAGTGGCAGTCTGTGCTCCTGCTACTTTTCCTGAACCTCAGCCATATGCCGGAGCATATTAGTTTGTTCCTCAAGTAGCCTCAGCATTGCCTCTTGCCTTTTGTCACCAAGCTGACACCACCTATCATCTTCAGCCCGCCACTTATTATCTTCAACCCTCTACCTGTCCTCGCGTTCATATTGTGCTTTCCTAGACTCTGACATTGTCTGCCTCCACACATTCTGCTGGGCTCTTTCAGCGTGGAAGGACAGCATGAACTCAGAGAACATTTTATCAGAATTGTGTTTTTTTTCGCCTCCTAATCTTCGTTAACTCTGGGAAGGAGAAGATAGTGCGACCGTTGAAACAGTTGCAGCTGGTGGAGGCAAAAAAGAGAGAGTGGTAGTTAAAAAGACACATTTTAGAGAACAAAGGGTACACTCTTTCACTGTAAACCTTCCTGTTAACATTACATAGCACACGTGCTTTCGGTACAAGGTCACATTTTGCCTCTTACTGAGGATATGCCAGTCTGGTGTGAGAGATCTTTCACGCAGGGCCAGGCAACAGAATTTGGCTTGCAGGCTGCCATGGTAAGCCAGAGTCACTTGGCTTCTTTAACGTTCATAACAGGTAGGAATGGTTTCAAACAGCAGCGCCCTCATTTCCCATAGCAAACAGCCATTGGGCTGGACATTTAAAATGGGTTGGCCATTTAAAAGGAGGAGAGGCTGCGGTTTTCAGGTTAACATGCAGCACAAACCCAACTAACCTCCCCCCACCACAATTCTCTGGGAGGATCGCTTCACCCCTCCCTGAACCATGTGGCTAACAGCAGGGAACATTTCTGTTCAGCTGCAGGCAAACAGACCTGCAGGAACGGGCACCTCTGAATGTCCCCTTAATAAAATCACCGTATTTCAACCAAGTGTCCAGGAATGATATCAGTCTCCTGAGGATAACACAGAGAGATAATGAACGGATGCTGTTTGAATGCCAGCAAACACCGGGACCATATGCTACCAGGCTTTGTTATGCAATGATTCCAGACTACGTGCTAGTGGCCCGGTGTGGTAAAGTGTCCTACCATGGAGGATGAAATAAGCCTGCCCTCCCCAGAAACCTTTTGTAAAGGCTTTGGGAGTACATCCAGGAGAGCTTTATGGAGATGTCCCTGGAGGATTTCCACTCCATCCCCAGACACGTTAACAGACTTTTCCAGTAGCTGTACTGGCTGTGAATGCCAGTGCAAATTAATCATTAAACATACTTACTTTTAAACCATGTATAATATTTACAAAGGTACACTCACAAGAGGTCCCATCTCTGCCTGGCAGGACTGGGAGGCAGCCTTGGGTGGGTTCAGGGGGTACTGACTCAAGGTCTATGGTGAGAAACAGTTCCTGTCTGTTGGGGAAAATGGTTTCTCCATTTCCTTGCTGTGAGCTATCTTCAACCTCCTCCACATCATATTCCTCATCCCCAAAATCCACATTCCTGTTGCGTAAGAATCCATTGATGGAGTCTACACACAGAAGTGGGCCAGTTGTAGGAGTGCCCCCTATCCTGGCATGCAGCTCATCATAGAAGTGGCATGTCTGGGGCTCTGACCCAGAGCAGCCGTTTGCCTCTCTGGTTTTTTGGTAGGCTTGCCTCATCTCCTTAAGTTTCACATGGCACTGCTGCAGATCCCTGTTACAACCTCTCTCCTTCATGCCCTTGGAGATTTTTTCAAATGTTTGGGCATTTCATCTTTTGCAATGGGGCTCTGATAGCACGGATTCGTCTCCCTGTACAGTGATCAGATCCGGTACCTCCTGTTCGGTCCATGCTGGGGCTCTTTTGCGATTCTGGGACTCTATCATGGTCACCTCTCCTGATGAGATCTGCACTCACCTGCAGATCGCCACACTGGCCAAACAGGAAATGAGATTCAAAAGTTCGTGGGCCTTTTCCTGTCTTCTGGCCAGTGCATCGAAGTTGAGAGCACTGTCCAGAGCAATCACAATGGAGCACCCTGGGATAGCTCCCGAAAGCCAATACCATCGAATTGAGACCACACTACCCCAAATTTGACCCGGCAAGGTGAATTTCAGTGCTAATCCCCTCGTCTGAGGAGGAGTACCAAAATAGATTTTAACAGCCCTTTAAATAGAAAATAATGGCTTCGTTGTGTGGACGGATGCAGGGTTAAATCGATCTAACGCTGCTAAATTTGTAGTGTAGCCTAGGGCTGGGACGGCAGGGACAAAGCTGAGTCCAGGGGGATCAGAGACCCCAGCAGAGTGTGGGGAACCACATCCAGGGGGGACAGCTGCCAACCAGGGCTGCCTTGTCCGGAGGTGCAAAAGGCCCAGGACAAGAGTAAAACAGACTTGAGATACCTGCCTGTCATAGAGGAGCCTTTTCAGAAGGTGGCCCTGGACTTGGTGAAGGACAGTTGGTAGGGGAAGGCCTCCCCCAATGGAGAATCAGTGGTGGAATATGTACTGACTTTCTGAGAAAAGCTCACTGAGCTCATGGGTCTGGCCAGGGAGAACCTACCCAGGGCCCAAGGGAGGCAGAAGATCTGGTACGATTGCTCAGCCTATGGCACCAGGGACCAGGTGAGGGTTCTCATCCTGGTGAGGAAGAATAAGCTGCAAGCTGCCTGGCAGAGGCCCTTCAAGGTCATCAAGCAGCTGAATGAGGAGAACAAGGTGGTGGAACTGCCCAACCAGGCTCACAACCACCGAGGGTACCAGGTCATTATGATGGAGCCGTACTGTGACAGAGAGAAGCTGATACTGGCTGTGTGGGGCCAGTGGGAGAAGGGGGCAGATCCCCAGGGGGGTCTCTTCCCTCAGACAGGAGCCAGTCCCTTGCTGGAATCAATTCCCCTCTCTGACTAGCTAACCCCTGCCCAGCAAGCAGAGATTCATACCAACAGCTGTTTTCCAAACAGCCTGGGCTCAATAATTGAGCTGTCCACTGAGTGGAAATGGGAGCTGGCCCTCCCATGCAGGTGTTCCCAATTCAGAGAAACTGGGAACACAGCCCAGGCCCTGGAGAAAGAGATCAGAGACATGTTGGCTTTATGAGTGATGCAGCCATCCACCAGCTGCAGGGCCTCTTCTGTGGTGCTAGTCCCCAGGAAAGATGGGTTGATCCGATTCTGTGTGGCCTCTCGGAACCTCAATGCCATCACCATGTCTGAGGCCTGACCCATGCCTAGGCCTGATGAAATCCTTGACAAGTTGGTGGGGACTTAGTACCCCACGACCAGGGATCTCACCAAAGTCTTCTGGCAGGTGCTTTTGGATCCAGATGCCAGGTTGAAACCTGTTTTTGTCACCCCTTTGGGACTGTACAAATCTCTGGTCCTACGTTTTGGCCTCAAGCAAGGGCGGCTTCAGGCCCCAGCACACCAAGCGCTTCGGCAGACCTCCCGCAGGCGTGCCTGCTGGTCCCGCATGCCTGCGGGAGGTCCACCAAAGCTGTGGGACCAGCGGACCCTCCACAGGCAAGCCGCCGAAGGCTTCCTGCCTGCCGTGCTTGGGGCTGCAAAATGCCTAGAGCCGCTCCTGGCCTCAAGGAGGCGCTGGTCACCAACCTGCACCAAGGGGATCATTTACTGAGGGGGATGGAGAGTTTTACCCTAGTGGACATTGATTATATTTGTGTCATTAGCCAGACCTGGGAGGACCATGTGTCATAGATAAAGAGGGGTCTGGGTTGCATCCAGGATGCAGGACTGACTGTAAAAGCTGGCAAGTGCAAGGTGGGGATGGCAGAGGTGTCGTACTGGGCCACAAGGTGGGGAGCGGCTGCCTAAAGGCAGATTCGGCCGAGGTGGAGGCAATCAGAGATTGGCCTGCTCCCCAGACTAAGAAACAGGCCCATGCCTTTACTGGGATGGTGAGGCGCTACTGGAGGTTTGTGCCCCACTTTGGCTCTGTGTCAGCTCCCATCACTGAGCTATGCAAGAAGGGTGAGCCAGACAAGCTGGTCTGGAGGAGGCAGTGCCAGAGGGCTCTCTGCACGCTGAAGGAGGATCTGGTCAAGGGCCTGGTGCTGGGAAACCCAGACTTTGACAAGCCCTGTATGGTGTTCACTGATGCCTCAGACACAGGGCTGGGTGTGGTGTCGATGCACAGTGATGCAGGGAGAGAAACACTCTATCATGTACCTGAGCAGAAAGTTGCTGCCCTGGGAGCAGAGCCATGAGGCCATACAGAAGGAATGCCTGGCCCTAGGGTGGGCTCTTAAAAGGCTCCTGAAGGATCTATTTGGATGCCACTTCACTGTGTGCACTGACCACTTGCCCTGCCGTGGCTGCACCAGATGCAAGGAGCCAATATCAAGCTTCTGAGGTGGACTCCATCCCTCCAGGAGCATGAGATGGAGGTGGTCCATGTTAACGGGAGTGCAAATGTTATAGCTGATGCTTTGTCCCGGAGAGGGGGGCCCAAACTTCCCCAGGCCATTGGCTAAAGTGACTCCGTTCAGTTCAGTCTCAAAGGGAGGAGAGATGTGATGAAGTAGGGATTTTCCCTTGTGATATTGTATGTGAGTCTTTCTCTTGAGCCTATGTGAGTTTTACTGTTTTGCATGAATACATATGCTATGACCAGTGCTCTTCGTAACCTGAGACATAGAAGAGGGATACAACTAAGTGATGACCAGGTGACTCTTTGCCCAGGAAGCAAGATAAAAACCAGGAGGAGGAGCAACGGGGTGTCTGAGGTCAGGTCGCTAGAAGCTGGCAGTCTGCTTGGGGGCACTTGAAGATGGGGAGTCTAGGGCTTTTGGCCCAGGACTCCCCAAGATGGACTTGACTGAAAGTCACTGATTTCTGTGCTAATAAGTTCTGTCCTACTTTGTGTTCCTGTCTACTAATAAACCTTCTGTTTTACACTAGCTGAGAGTCACATCTGACTGCAGAATTGGGGTGCAGGACCCTCTGGCTTCCCCAAGCTTCTCTGTAAGCTTCTTGCCCTGGCAACAGTATGCTCAGAGAGAGGAGGCTCCCCCAGAGTCCTGACTGGCTTCATATGGCGTAGTTCCAGGGCATCGCCCGCTTACTCTGTGACAGTCTCTCACTCTGGCTTAGTGGCCATCTGCATGATTGACCAAGTGTAACACTCTCTATAAACCACCCCTAACTATCTGTTACAGAAGAGCTGTAACTATCTGTTACAGAAGGCCCCTTAAATAGTTAAGAGATAAGGGGCCTGCAGAAAACACTTAAGAATTTGTAGCATAGTTCCTGGGTTTTGCAGGACCAGTGAAACTTGTGCTCTGCAAATGTCTTCCTCCTTGTCACTCATGCTTTACATCACGATGTCAGTACATACTGAATAAACAAACAGCATTCTTCCCAAGGAGCACCTGCACCAGAACTGGCGATGGGCCTGACTTAGAGCTCAGATTCAGATCCAAGCTTTACCCTATGCTGGGCAGGTTTAGATTTGGGGTTACAATTAAGGCAAATTACAGGGACAAGCCGAAATCAGGGTGCTGGTTCTGGATTCTACCATCCCTAAGATTCCTGGATAGGAATGGTCAGATCCGATGTCTTCTGATCTGAGCCAGTGTCTAATCAGAAGAATAAAGAGAACAAAAGCAGGATGTACCATTTTGCTCTGCCATGTTGTCCTGGTGTGTTCTCAGTGCAAAGGTAGTCAAGTATGTTTATTTAAATAGAACATTAGGTGCCTAAGAAATAAAGGTACCCTGAGCTTCTGGATTCATTAAGTTTCAGAAAAGTTAGAAGCAGTAAGAGATGGCAGCAAATTACATTCAACTTTCATACTCAAAAGTGACTTAAAGAGAATTTTAACTGTAATATAACACTAACTCCTCCCTGGTGCTGGTAGCAAGATGCTGCAGAGACAAGAGACCACCATGCTGGTGCTGGGAGTGAAACGCCAATGCCACTCAAACTGGAGGATTGTATAGACATGCTACTGACCCACTCTGCTTAGAACACTACTCACTCTACCCTACAGCTCCTTGGGTAAAGCACTGGAGCCACACGAGCCATTACCCTAAAACAAACCCCTATCTTGCTCCCCGGCTGCTGAAACCCGATTCTACCTGTAAGTTGTACCTGTCATCCCTGATCAGCCACTGCAGCTCTGCTAGGTTCCCCATGGATGCTGCATTGTGTGCTGGAGTCACACTGTTTTTGGTTCTCTGGTTCCCTGGAATCTTGGCTTGCAGTACCAGGAACTTCAGGCACTCCAAGCTCCCTGCTCTTGAGGCACGGTTGAACCAGGCCCCTCCCAAGAAGTCTGTGATGTTCCAGCCCAGAGTGCCATTTGTGTGCAGCTGTTCTATTGTTGTCAAATTCTCTTCCTTGGTGGCTAAAATTCCATGGGAAGCTCCATCCTCTCTGTCTCTGAGCCTCTTGTTTTATGTGCAGAGCAGATGTAGCCCGTCTCTGGTTACCTGAGAAGGTACACCTGGGGGTATATGTAAAGCAGAGGGGGCTAAGATAGGGTGGGAAATGGAGTTATCCATCAAGCAACCTGCATTATAACAAACATATTCAGCTGGGAACAAATAAGATCCCAAACTGTATGGGGAATTGCTACACAGACCAAGCTTTTCCTAGCTTTGCTCCCCAATTGTGCATTCAGCCCCAAACTATGTTAAAGCTCAACTAAACAGTTATTGTAAATAAACATATAACAAACCCTTGGGTCCTAAATTGTTAACAGAGCATATAGGTAGACTCACAAGTTACAAACTCTCCCAACAATATTCTGACCTACTGAAAAACTACTTTCCTGTTGAACTGCTCTGAATGTGCCATAACCCAGTTGGCACCTCATGGCTTTGGTTTTCAAATCAGACATCTGGTGAACTGCCATGGAGATTTCATACTGGGAAGGCAGTATGTTTACTTCAAGCTACTCATAAAGTTACAGGGCCAGATCCTAAACTGGTGTAAATTAGTATAACTCTTATTAGCTTCAGTAGAGATGTGTCCATTTACACTAGTTGGGGCTCGTGCCCAAAGATAAAAACCTAAAGCATAATTATGTAGCAACTCCAAAATATCTACACTTATGTGGCTATTTGCATGGCCACATCTAATAAAGAGAGCCTGGAGCCCTGGTCCTGGTGCAAGATCTGAGGCCTGAACCAGAGACTGCGAACCAAAGTCAGACCATGTATTAAAGCAGATGCTTTCAAGTTCACTGTCCAGTACGTGAACTTGGCAAAGTTGTTGCTAGTGTACTAGGCCCTAGATATTTATGTAAATATATTCTAGCTAGTACAGATACACCCCAATCTAATACAAGATAAGATGGTTTGACAAAATAATGAATAGGGATGTTTTGTCTAAGAAATCAGGAACTAGGGGAGGTAACAAACAGATGCCATGAGATACATAAGGTGGTATGGAAGTTGTATGTTAGTTGTTTGTTTTAGTTTATAAACATAGGGATACTTCACCTTAATTCTTTGTTTGGGCGAAGGAGCAGCAGAGAGTCCAGCTGCTGACTGAGACATTCCTTGCCACAGGGAAGGGAGCCAGCATGCTAGGACTATGTCTTGACACTAATAAACCTTGCTGAGTGCCTATGCCACTGAACCGTGCCTGTAGTCTTTCTTTATAAGTAACTGTGACATTGCACTCCATTTGTTTTATGGAAATATGCTTATGAATGTGAATATGATGTAACTGGAATATGCTTTATGCAAAAGGTCTCTTGTAAGGCATCATAAGAAAGGTTATAAACTACTAAATATATTCCTCCTATTTGTATGCCTGTATCCTTCTTGTATCTGAAGCTAGACATATGAAGTATAACTCTTGAGATCCTATTGTAATTATAGAAAGTGTGGACCATTAACGATGGTATAGAATCTTGATGGCTCCCATTAACTAAGACAATTGGTTGTAAATGCAAGCCTTCCTGTGTACGTGTGGGCCAACCCAAGAAGAATGGAGAGCGGGGGGGAGGGGTCTTATAGTGTCACATGATACTGGAATCCATCTTAATCCTTGTACTTTTTCACTGATGAGGTGGGGCTGGGGACAAGCACAGACAAAAGATTCCCGCCTTGTGCCAAAGCTATAAAAGGGGGTGGAGCAGGACAAAAGGGGCTGCCAGCCATAAGAAAATCCTTGCTTACCACCTGAGATGTCTGTTGGAACTAACAAGGACTGTGCCAGGGGAAAGGATTGGGCCAGACTAGGAAGGAGTCTAGTCTGTGAAAGAAGCTTATTGAAACATCTCTGAGGGTGAGATATTACCTGTCATCAGTTTCTTAATGTATTAGGCTTAGACTTGAGTATTTTTGCTTTATTTTGCTTGGTGACTTACTTTGTTCTGTCTGTTATTCCTTGATACCACTGAAATCCTACTTTTTATACTTTATAAAATACTTTTGTTTATTAATTAACCCAGGGTAAATTATTAATACCTCGGGAGGGGCAAATAGCTGTGCATATCTCTGTCAGTGTTATAGAGGGCTGACAATTTATGAATTTACCCTGTAGAATCAAAGAATATCAGGTTGGGAGGGACCTCAGGAGGTCATCTAGTCCAATCCTCTACTCAAAGCAGGACCAACACCAACTAAATCATCCCAGCCAGGGCTCTGTCAAGCCTGACCTTAAAAACCTCCAAGGAAGGAGATTCCACCACCTCCCTAGGTAACCAATTCCAATGTTTCACCACCCTCCTAGTGAATAAGTTTTTCCTAATATCCATCCTCAACCTCCCCCACTGCAACTTGAGACCATAACTCCTTGTTCTGTCAGCTGCTACCACTGAGAACAGTCTAGATCCATCCTCTTTGGAACCCCCTTTCAGGTAGTTGAAAGCAGCAATCAAATCCCCCCTCATTCTTCTCTTCTGCAGACTAAACAATCCCAGTTTCCTCAGCTTCTCCACATATGTCACGTGCTCCAGCTCCCTAATCATTTTTGTTGCCCTCCGCTGGACTCTTTCCAATTTTTCCACATCTTTCTTGTAGTGTGGGGCCCAAAGCTGGACACAGGACTCCACATGAGGCCTCACTAATGTTGAATAGAGAGGAATGATCATGTCCTTCACCAGAGTAAAGCGGATCTATTTGGGGTTCAGGGTCCCAGAAAGGCTGAACACTGGGTGCTGGAAAAGTGTCTGTTAACTGAAGAGCTCCTGGGCTGAGTGAATCTCAATTTCAATGAACTGCAGCGAGGTGTGGCCCAACCTCTGGGTCTATGCTGGAGCTGACTGGAATGTCTAACTTAGCAAGACAGGAGTGGTTCTTTCAGGAGGGTTGTTCTCAGTAGTATCCCAGCTCATCGAGTGACAGTCTTGAGGGGAGTCTCTGAGACCGAATCCACCACAGCAACATCAAGGTCTGATGAATTAACATGCTGCACTATCTATTAATAGCACTAAAGCTTCAAGGATAGAAGCACTGGGCAGCCCAAACTGCATTACCAAAGCAACAATGTTCCAGCCTTCAGCACTTATCAACACTGGGTAGTACTACTGAGGTCTGCTAAACCAGCTGTCTGAGCAGAGCTGGGACAGCACACTGAAAGAACACATGCACACACAAGCCAAACTGACAACACTATGTAATCACACTGTATGCAGGGCATGGCATAGAGCAACAAGGGTTGGATTAGACCAGGCATCTAGCAGCGAAAGGCAGTGTGGCTCATTTCTCCAAGACATCTTGTTCCCTCCCTTAATTATTTGTTTTCCTAAGTTTGATCTCACATGAGACCATTCCACACCTTGACTAAAGGGTCTTGGATTTCTTTCGGTGTTTATTGATAATCAAGGAGGGCACTTTTTGTAGCCATGTTTTGGATTAATTACATGTGTCACTAGTGTGAAATTAATTCAAATGTCAAAAAACCTATGATTCAAGGGACAGAAATCAAGATTGTGGTACCAAGAGAGGCCATTTTTAAAAAAACATAAGCAGATATTTATAGCTACATTCTGCTCTTATAAGGTGACTTGAAAAAAAATCCAGTAGCTGTAGTTATAGGCTTAGCCCTTCAAACAGCAAGGGGCACTCAGAACGTACTAGCATTTACATTTACCTTTCCTTACAGCTCCCCCAGAGGACAGATAACCAGCTCCTTCCCGACCTCAGTCCTGATCAAATGAAGTCAATGGAAGTTTGGCCACTGATTTCAATAGCAGCAGAATCAGGCACCCAGAATGCAACTATGGCCCTGTAGTATTTGACACAGAACTCCACAGCAGCAAGGAGCGCCCTTAGGAATGGGGGCAGCTTTTTTAACATATTGCACAGTTTCACAAAGTTTCTATGATTTCTGTCACAAGGTTAGAAAATCATAGTAATTAAACAGGACACCAGTAATGTTATCGGCACAGGGGGATAAATGTTATCAGGATGCTCAGATCTAATCTGCAGTCACTCGGTAAATACTTCATTCCAGTCTAATTTTGTAATTAAGCGGTTTAGGAGGAGTCTGAGTGTGGAATCTTACATTCAAACACAACTTGCATGGAGGTTTATGGCTGCTGGTGCACGCTGGAATGGATACATTCACGTATGGCTGATTTATGTCCAATTCAGAGTCATCTCACAGCAATTCCAAAGGGAGAGTATATGGCTCAGAAGGGATCTTTGCCCTTAATATCCCACCGTTGCCTGGAAACGGCCACCCTCACTTCACGTTATCCCTCTCAAAAATGTTGGCAGCTGTAAGCTGAAATGTGGTACCTGGTGTAGTAGGAAGAGAGCCTGAGATGTAAGTCCTTGTATCAGAGGCCTGGTATGAGGCAGGACTGGTTCACAGAATCTGGCAAGAACAGGGCTAATATTGCAGAAATACACATTCCTAAGGAATGCTAGTCACAGAGTACTCACGTGAACACATCCCAATATCAAGTGGTACCTGAACATCCCGATACCAAGGATGGTATAAAAACTTTCCCCAAGGATAACTAGAATCCAGTAATCCCTCCTAAAAGATAAGGTCAGGCTGACAGTATGTAATAGAGATGTTTTAATCGAACCTATATGTAGAAGGATGAGTGATAACTAGCCATGTCAGGGGGCAGTAACTACAGTAACTATGTCAGAGGGGCAGTACTAACTTGTTTGTATCAGGGTATAAAGATGTATCTCAGAGGGAGTATCTTTGTCTGGCCACAGGAGGAACGGAAAGTCACACCTTTCACTGAGCTGGTCCAGTGTTATGGGCATACGTTTATCAGCCGTCTGGTAGAGTCTGTGGGATACTAGTATCATGCTTCATTGACAATAAACCTGGCTGGGTGCCTTCGTCTCTTAATGAATCTTGTGGTCATTGGTCAGTTCGCTTGAGGTCTGCCGTGCTGGGGTGGCACATGGAACACGCACATGCAGCCAAACATCTATCAACATCTAACCACACCTGGAAGGGTATGCATACTTTCCCCAGACCCTTATGTCATCATATGTGAAGAGACATGGCAGCCTTTGAAATGTTCTCAGTCAGAGCTGTCTCTTCCACCTCCTTTCACCATGATATTTGCCAGCCTAACTATCTCATGAACTCCTAGGTCCCCAACATAAAACAGAAACTTCTGAAGAAAAATGCGCTTTTAATTAAAATGTTTCAGTTTAACAGAGATATCTTTTACTATCAGTGAGAATACAGACATATTAATCCTTCCTCATCTCCTCACTTCACCCTGCCAGGCTGTTCCCCTATGATGAGTTACTGCTTTATCAGTTTATTTCTAATCCATTGATTAGCAGTATGAATAAAAGAGCCATCTGAGTGGCCAGGTTCTGTTCTCCACAGGAGCAGGTGCATAACAGACAGTGCATTCCCTTCAAAGAATTCACAGCTGAATGCAGGATCTGCTCCCGGGCAGGAGAAGTAATAGGAAGAATGCACTGTCAACACCAACAAGAGTAACCAGTGCAGGTGTTATAAGGACCATCATAAAAGAGTTTGAAGAATACTTAAAAGTAGTATTCTAGTTCCTTCAGTACCAACAAATCCTCTGAAAAATCAGGTATTGGCCAGTCGGAGGCAAGGTACCAGCCAAGGTACCAAGGATCTAATGTGGTACAGTAAATGTTATATTCCTGCCTTTGAGAGACACCAATAAGAGCCTTGTCTGGCAACCTCATTTCCTGGAAAAACACTGATTTGAAACAAAAATTTTCCTAATTTCCATGAGTCCTGGAAAGTCTGTTTCCTTCATGGGGAAGTCAGAGCGAAGATCTTTAATGCTCATAACTATGCGCATGTACAGTGTGTGTGTGCGCATCACAGATTCTACAATTCTGATGCTCAGAAAGGTGGGACTGGCCAGATGTGACAAAATGACGCATGCACGCTAACTCTTCCTCTGAATGCACACACATCCTGTGCACTAGCCCAACTACCTCCTGACTGCACACACACATTCTAAGATTGGCACCCTTAAGACATACATACACCCTCCTATGCATAAATGCAGGCTTTCTCACACAGCCTCCTATGTGCAAATACAGGTATCCCAGGAACACATACATGCCTTCCTAATCCCTCATCGAGTGCTCCTGAATGCAGACTCCTACTCTCATTCCTCTGTGCTAGCCCAGGCACACCTGTGCACAATTACAGCTGCTCCCCCGGATATAAACATAGATGAATACATTAACATTCTCCCTCCCCCCAAGGCCCAAATGCACAGTCCCCAAACCCAGAGTTTTAACTTCTCAGTAGAACAAGTGAGCGTTTAAAACTTTCCCAAACTTAAGCAGTAATATTACTTGCCACACTCCAATGTCCTAAAGGAATGAACATGTAATAACAGCTGCAGTTTTCCCAGCACAGGACAGCCAGTTCAGGAATGGGAAGAGTCTAAAGGTCTGATTCGCCATTGCCTGCACCTTCTGCAGCCATTTACATCAAACCAAGGCAGGTGTAAAATATTACTGTTCTGACTGGACAGCTTGTCACAACCAATAAATGACACACCAGGTACAGGGCAGGGGAGAATCACGCCCCAGGAATCTGTTTCTTTCAAGGAGATCTCTCCTCTTAGTTCCCAGTCCTGACCCCTGATCTCTGAGTGACTCTGTTCTGTTCCAGCTGAGCCACAGACTGCTTCAGATCTTCCACTACTATGTCCACATCCTCCTTGGTGGTGTCCCGCCCCACACTGAGCCGCAGGGCATTCTGAGCCACTTCATAGGGAATCCCACAGCTGAGCAGGATAGAGGAGGGCCTGGAAAACAACACAATGAAAGCAGGGTTTAACCCTTTAAACACCAAGGAAACACATTCCTCCCCTGTAAAATTCACTATGATAAAGCAAACAAGTATAATTGTCTGAGTAGTAGCAATCCCCTCCTCCATAGACTTTAAGGTCAGAAGGGACCATTATGATCATCTAGTCTGATCTCATGTACAGTGCAGGCCACAGAATCTCACCCATCCACTCCTGTAACAAACCTCTAACCTATGTCTGAGTTACTGAAGTCCTCAAATTGTGGTTTGAAGACCTCAAGCTGCAGAGAATCCTCCAGCAAGTGACCCATGCCCCATGCTGCAGAGGAAGGCGAAAAACCTCCAGGGCCTCTGCTAATCTGTCCTAGAGGAAAATTTCTTCCCAACCCCAAATATGGTGATCAGTTAAACCCTGAGCATGTGGGCAAGACTCACCAGCCAGCACCCAGGAAAGAATTCTCTGTAGTAACTCAGATCCCACCCCATCTAACATCCCATCACAGACCACTGGGCATACTTACCTGCTGATAATCAAAGATCAATTGCCAAATTAATTGCCAAAATTAAGCTATCCCATCATACCATCCCCTCCATAAACTTATCAAGCTTAGTCTTGAAGCCAGATATGTCTTTTGCCCCCACTATTCCCCTTGGAAGGCTGTTCCAGAACTTCACTCTTCTAATGGTTAGAACCTTCATCTAATTTCAAGTCTAAACTAATTTCAAGTCTATACACTCTCCTCCTCATTCTGGCTGAAAGGCACTGGATTCTTCTAGGAGTTGGTCAGTGCTTTTCAATCTAATCAGCTGGAGGTGTCAAGACAGTGATGTGATATACTTGCCCTTGCCTCTACCCACTGGAGCTAAACATGCTGATTCCACAATACTTTTGGCCTGCAGTATTTCAGCCAGCCGGGAGTAAGCCAGTGACCCATGCCACAAACTGGGATCAAACCCATCTTCCACATGGCAGTCTATAGCACTAAAAATAAAGATACTCAGGGTACTCGACCTCTATGATTCTATTAAAACACCAAGGTTTCTTGCTCAAATTTTGGGCTCTGAACAATCTGGACTCTTCTAGCCTCATGGCTCAGCTGGTCTTCAGGTGCTCTATCTTTCCAGTCTGACGGCTCTCATTCTGACCCTGCAAATGCTGAGCTCCTCAGGTCAGCTTCCCTGCTTTCCACGTGCTCTCTGCATACCATCTGTGATGCGGCAGAAGAGCGAGTCACCACCTGAGCACCTCACTGCCCTGTCTATTCAGTGAGAAACTACCCAATGTCACACTAGTCCCTGTTACTCAGTGACTCAATTGTGTTTACTGTACATCCTCAACCTACTCCTCGGGGTTATTCAGGACCATGTGGAAAGCACTAATCTTCTTGTGTGATCCCAAAAGAGCTGTTTGAAGGAGCAATTGTTTATGAGAAACTATTTCATAAAGGTGCAAACTCAGTCCCCTTCAACTTGACCTCTCTCTTCCCAGGAGGATGACTCAGTACCACAACATGGATTGCTTACTGGTCACCCTTCTTCGAATGGCATGCAGCACCAACACTGGCAAGTAGAGTCTTGCAGTGGGACAGCACCATCCACCCTGCAGAAGAGACAAAGCACAGGCCCTGCTCAGCACAGGATACTTACCAAGCTGAATGACAGCACAGGGACCCTTCTTTAAACCTCCCATACACAAATGACCAACCTACACTTCAAACAACCCTTTCAGCACAACCTCTGAGCAATGTTTTGGCAGGGTCATTTTCCTCTCTGCTCAGGGTAAGAGGTCCAGGCCTGGCCCTGGCTCTGGCAGGCCTGACATGCTTCTACACAGATGAGGGGACTCTGATGATTCAGCCCTGTGCCTGGCATCCTCCCGCAAGATCAATGAGCCGCTGCTCTCAGGCTCGTGCAGGTCTTTTGGCATCCTGCTCCATGGCTGAAGTGGCCATGCAATACGTCTTCTTCAGAGTCTGATAGCACAAGAGGAGAAGCAGGGGGCTAGAGGGAAGGGGAATTGGGGGCCCACACAGAGATGTAAAGGATGACCGTGGCTAGGATAGAAGAGAGATACCTTGCAGCCCTGGCCCCCGAATAGAAAAGTTACAAGTGTTGCAGAGCCGCTTGGCACCTGGAAATCGACTGTTAAAGTGGAGTCTCTGCTTTCCAAATGAAGCCTGGAAAATAAAATAAACAGTAACAGCTCCATGAATGCAAACTGCTCTGCCCTGGGTAGGATGCGGCTGGGGAGGAGGAACACACCCTAAAGCCCCTAGAAGCCTTCATCCCCACACACCACTAGGGCTTTGGGGAGACCTCCTGGGGACTTGACACATACACAGCCCAGGCTGATTGGTGATTTGAACACTGAGCTGGCAGGCTGGGACAGACAAGCTCTAGACTGTTTCTGGGGAATTCACCACTGTGCCATGGCCACTTTCCTCTGGCTATACTGGTGCAAGGGGGCTCCAAGGCCCCCATAGGAAATAAACCAGTGTAGGAGTCACCCTACGGAAGCTGTAGACCTTGCTCTGCCGACTCTAACTCACAGCCATTGCAAGAGGCCCTGCTGCAGAGAGAGTTCCAGGGTGGGTGAATAGCATGTTGTGGAAGTGACCTGGCCAATCCTGCCTCCCTATGACTCCTGCACCCCATCAGAGGGCCCTAAGTGCCAATGCAGAAGGACTACAAGTTAGGGGCATCAGGGGCAAAACAGCATCTAGCATCTCTGAATAGTGGGGATGCACGCCACCGAGTCAGGAGTAGTCATGGCCACAAACAGAAAGCCAGTGAGAAGGGTTGCCACTTCCTTCTACAAGAAAGCTGGGGAGGGTAAGTGTTGGCTGAGGAGATGAACAATCTGAAAGGGGGGGAGTTCCATTTCACCCCCTTTTTTATCTATTCTCTAGGTCAGAGGTGGGCAAACTACAGCCCGCGGGCCATATCCGGCCCGCAGGACCGTCCTGCCCGGCCCCTGAGCTCCCGGCCAGGAAGGCTAGCCCCTGGCCTCTCCCCAGCCGTTCCCCCTCCTCCACAGTGCCACGCCGCTAGTGCTCTAGCCTTCCGCTCCTGCCGGGCAGTGCAGCTGGTGTGACTGGGTGGCAGGGCTGCAAGCTCCTGCCGCTCTGAGCAGCATAGTAAGGGGGCGGGGAGTGGGGGGGCTGGATGGGGTAGAGGTTCTGGGAGGGGGTCAGGAGGTGGGGAGCAAAGGATGGATAAGTGGCGAGGGGTCCCAGAGGGCAGTCAGGGGACAGGGAACAGGGGGCAGTTGGATGGGGTGGAGGTTCGGGAGGGGAGAATGGGGGCAGACAGGGAGCCAGGGGGTTGGATGCGGGAAGGTGGGGTCCTGGGAGGCTCGGTTCTAGGGGTGGGGGCCCCAGGAGGGGGTGGTCAGGGGACAAGGAGCGGGGGGGTAGGATCGGTAGGGGATTCTGAGGGGGGCAGTCAGGGGGCAGGAAGTGGGAGGTGGCAGGGGCCAGGCTGTTTGGGGAGGCACAGCCTTCCCCACTCAGCCCTCCATCCAGTTTTAGAACTCTGAAGTGGCCCTCGGGCCAAAAAGTTTGTCCACCCCTGATCTAGGTACTTACCTGGCCCACGTAGTGTATGACCACCTACCCTTCTTCCCTCTATCCTTCTCAGTCCATTTCCTCCTCCCTCTTTCTTCATGATCCCATATGCACTTCTCTGCTCAGCTTGCTACATCTCAACTACTTCCTCCCCCGCATTTCAGTGCCCACTGATGGTGTGCGCTGTGTGTCTCCCTGCCGGATGCTTTTGTCACGGTCCTTCCTAATTGCTGGTGCTCTTGAAAAACACACTCTTTTCTCCTCCTCCTCTAAGAAGCTTGCTGTACAGACTGCGCAGAGATCAGGGACTCCAGCAGGAGCATAAACGTAATAGGAACGAGGTATGCTCACTTCTAGCCTCTCCTCCAAGTAATCCCGAACCTCCTTCATGTGAGCCTCATAATCCTCACAGTTCTTGTTCACCAGCTCAGCAGCCTGAGTGCAGAGAAGAAAACAAATCAGATGCTATATTTCTCAGCAACTGTAACACAAGATCTGGTCACAATCATGTGAGAAGAAAAATAATCCCCTGGAAATGTACCATAAAAACAGCCATACTGAATCAGACCAATGGTCCATCTAGCCCAGTATCCTGTCTTCCAACAGTGGCAAATGCCAGGTGCTTCAGAGGGAATGAGCAGAACAGGCAATCACTGAGCGATCCATTCCCTGTCATCCACTCTCAGCTTCTGAGTCTAAGGGCTTGGCTACACTCAAAACTCCAAAGCGCTGCTGCGGGAGTGCTCCCGCGGCAGCGCTTTGAAGTGCGAGTGTGGTCGCAGCGCCAGCGCTGGGAGAGAGCTCTCCCAGCGCTGCAGGCACTCCGCCTCCCCATGGGGATTAGCTTGCAGCGCTGGGAGAAATTCGGTGCAGCACGGCTCCCGGCGCTGGGGCAGTGTTTACACTGGCGCTTTGCAGCGCTGTAACTTGCTGCGCGCAGGGGTGTGTTTTTTTAACACCCCTGAGCGAGAAAGTTGCAGCGCTGTAAAGCGCCAGTGTAGCCAAGGCCTAAGTCAAGGTAGGCATATGTTTTGCCTTTACCAGGAACAATGGATATGAGTGTACAAGTACTAACAACCAGCCAGAATGGAATCATTTCCTCTGCCTCATGTATCTGTATATAAGCCAACTTTTCTGACCCACTTGGGGGCTGAAGGGCTCATACATGAACTAATTCCATCAAGATGGAATTTGCATTGGTCACTGTCGGAAGGCAGGGTACTGGGCTAGACGGACCTTTGGTCTAACCTAGTATGGCTGTTCTTATGTTCTTAAGGCGCCTAGCCCCCAATCTGGAGAAGGAAGCCACCTCAAGGGGGATGCTGGTACCATCAGCGGGGCACAAATCCTAGTCTGGTGAAATGAAGCCCAAACGCCACACACTCTAGGCCCTCACAGCACTTCTCCTCCAAGGGGCACTTTTAGAACCCAAGTACCAGCACATTTGTGTGATGGGGGGCCAGATTTCACAACAGCTCTGCATTTGGCATACTGAGCACTTCGAAAACCTGTCCCCTTATTTCGATGCCTAAACAGGAGCTAAGCTCCTTACAAAGTCCTGGCCTTAGTTTGGCACATTTATAGGACAATTCGGTGCAGCGTTCAGATTCCTGGTGACTTACCAAACCAGTGCTAAGCACTGTGCAGTTTGATCACCTGCTCTGAAGAATGCTTCCCGGATATCACACTGTGCATGGGCTCTCAGCTTTCCCCAGCCCCTCTCACAAACTTGGTCTACAGATCCACACGGAGGCGGGGAAGTCCCCTACCTCTAATGTTTCCTAATCAGAGCTCCGTACATCAGAAACCACTATGCAGTTTTGGCCTCTTTATAAAAAAAATCTCTTCTTGGTGATATAGTTTTCAAATGTGCTATTACTCCACAAGTGAATGCAAACATGTAGCAGTTTTCCCCCAAACCTTGGCTTGAGTGCTGGGGAACAGAACTGTACAGGTCACAGAAGGGGAAAGAAGGGGGAAGTAGAAGGAATAGTAGATCATGCTGTGCTTTATTACAGATCTTTCATGAATTACAGAGGCCATTTTTCAAGATCAAGACTACACTTCTAAAAATAACAATGTAGTGTCTGTACTCTAAGACTCATATCCACCACACAACCCTCTTCCTGTGAAATACACACTTATCCCAATATCCTCAAAGCATTGTGCAGATTTAGCTGGGTGACTCCCATTACTGGCATGGGAAGTTGTTCAGTTAAATCTCCCAGAATCACTTTGAAAAATTTCCTTTGGCTAATAACAGAAAACAAGGGTTTACACCGTAGTCTTGTTTTGCTACAAGCTGATTTTTCTTTTTCAGTTAGGGTTTTTTTTAAAGAGCTTGGTGCACAGCAGACAAGTTAGTTACTTATCCGTCAGGCACCATTAACGTTTGACTCACACTCCTTTTTCTCCCTTGATTCTTTCTGAACTCACCTTGCCAAGGCCAGCAATCATTGGCGTATTCTCTGTCCTGAAAGAGAAACATTTGTACAGAAATTATTTATTTCCATCTTCCCCAGGAAATCAATGGGTGCCAAGAGCCCCATTTTTAAAAGGCAGCCGCCTCACTTGCATACACAGGTAATGTGAGCACAACCGCAAGGCAACTTGTGGGGTAATTACCACAACAAACAACTGTGTGCACAAGTGGCCAGTTAGGTGCTTAACTCCCTATTTGTTCACAGCTGTGGTAAAGGAGACTGACATTTTTCAGTTAGTTAAGCGAATCGATGTTGCCTTTTCCTACATGGAAAACTCTACCTCTGGCTGCAAAAATCAGTGACTAGCTTGAAGCTGTCACTGAGATGTCTCCAGATGGCTTTTAGGAATCCAGGAGAACTTCAAAATGATCTTCTCTTTGTGAATCCAACGAAATTTGACATGAGGCTTACACAAAGTCAGTGATAGTGTATTCAGAATGCATTTAGTCAAGAGCATAACAGACACCAATGTGTATACACCAGCAGCAGAGTTCTTCTCCCACACCCAGAAGAAACCTTACCGTCCTTTGCACAGTTCTTACAGGACAGACAGGCTGGGAATAAAATGAAATGTGTTCGATTATCAATCTAATTATACCCTACATCTGGCTGGCTGATCAGACTGTTCCTTCCAATGAGGAGAGACTTCCAACCACGCAGACTTTTAGGGTACATCTACTGATGCAGTGGCATGTAGAGTACAAACACCACATGCCCAGCTAGCACAGGTATGAACAGCAATGTAGATGCTGAGGCACAGTTTAGGCAAGCAGAGTGCCCTACACTCCTGAATCCTAGAGTGTATACCTACAAGGCTATCTACATGCCCAAGCAGTGCCTCCCACGTCTGCATTGTTATATTTAGCAGTGTAGTGTCCCATTACCTCCCTGTTGCAGCAAAAGGCTCCAACAGCAGGAAAGGGCTCAGAGCCTTTTGTTTAAGCAGAGAAAGCCACCGGCAGCCCTCCGCCAGCACCTTTCCTCTCCACAGTGAAAGGCTCCAGCAGCAGGAAAAGGATCTGGGAGGGAAGAGGCAATGGGGAAAGGCTCCGGCAGCTCCCCTTTCACGGTTCTGTGTAGGTACATACCGCCCTGAATGTGGATGCAGCCTGCCTTTCATGCAGGATGTAGCTACATGTACCTGACATTTCGCCCTCTACTGGAAGGGATTAGAATTACGCAGCTGAGCATCAGGCCCCACACAACTAACAAGTAACAGAGTTTCTCAGCTCAAGTGCAGGATCAGGGGGTTCTGGGTTCTAGCCCCATTGGTGCTGTAAGGCTCTAACTGTGGTGTGGAGCACAGTGATGGAATCCTGGATGGCCTTCAATGCTTACAATTTTGCGTTTACTATTTATATGACACTTGACATCTTCAGTGCAATTAACAAACTAACTCATTTTTTCTCTAAGCATCTTACAACTTGTCACCCCAGAAAGACCAATGGAAGTGAGTACTCCAGAGCTTCTCACAGGGCGCATTCACTAAGTAGTACAGCCACCTGCTCACTTAGCCAGTCCTCTAAACGTACTGACCCAGAGAAACATCTGCTCACCCATCCGGCCATCCACCTTACCCAGGACGGAAATTCCGCTCCTGTCCCCCTCCAAACAGCATGGGATGCAGAGGAGTGGTGACCCCAGGTCCTTGAACATACAGTGCTCCAATCCGTGGGGCATAGAACTGCAATGAAAACCACCGCCTCTAAGAAAAGGAACTCAAGGAAACATCGTAATTCCCCCTCCCCACTTCACTTGGCACCTCTTGGAGAGGGTTTCTGGATTCTACCTATTCTGATCCTGATCCTTCTCACTTTCACTTTCCCAACAATTTATAATAATAATACTCAACACTTACCCTATACTCTATTCTTTTCCCATTCCAAGCAATTTATTCTCTCTCTCCAGTTAGTCCTCGCAACAGCCCTGCACAGTCCTAGTCAATTCCCTACTGTTCCAAACTCCAGTTCCTCCTTCTCTGTGGTTCTTTTGCCAACAGGATACCTCCAGAACAAGAATAAAAGCCTTATCCTCCATCTTCATCTTACTGATGGCCTAGGAACCATGGAACCCTCTCATCTTTTGTACCATCTTGCTCTGAGGATAGCTGTGCAGATACAAGTCTGTCATAGGGTTGCAGAGTGTTTAAGAAAAGTAAAGTACTGTATAACTGGCTGTCCATTGTCCATGTCCTCACATCACTGTACCACCTGTGTGCCCACACTGTATATATACACACGCACAAACACAGCTGGGTACAGTAAAGACTATCTCCGGAGTGCCATCTAGTGAGAAGCTTTAATACTTGAACAAAAGTCTAATGCACTAAATCCTCCAAAGTAGAAAGCGCGACTGGCTGGGCTGTCTTATTCCATCTCTCTCTGTGCCACAGGGAGATGAGGATGCTCTGTATGTGACCCATACACAAGTAGATCAACCCAAATCCTGAGTTACTACCTTAACAAGAGAAGAACATTCACCCACGTCTCGTTTGGAGTCAGAAAAGCAGAGAGCGAGAGGACAGCATTTCGATTCCCAAAGCCTTTGCCACAATACTGGTTGGGGTAACATGTTCTAGCCCTGTTGCAGGCTTCTCTGAAGGATGTTTTTTGTCCTCCAGACTTATACTAAGAAAGTTGGCTTTTCCTTTCCCTTTTGCAAAAAATTAGAAAACCGCTTTCTATCAGCAGCCATTCTTTGGCCAGACCTAAGGCAGAGAATACAAAGAATTCTACTCAGAAGATGCAATAATTCAGAAGAGAAGGTTCTTGTACTGAAAGGTGATTTAAATATATGGTCAGCTCCAGTGTGACATGAAGAAAAAATTTCAAAGGAGAATAGAGGCATACCTTGTGTCCCACAATGGTGAGGTAATCCACTCCCAGATCCTGTCCATCCACTCGCCCTTTCCCTATCATCTGGGCTGCGTCTGTGTGCATCAAAATCCTGGGCAGCCCTAATGCCATTCTGTTCTGATTCAGGATCTGAATCCGCTGGCTGAGCTCTGAGATGGGCTGGCAGGAGAGAACACTCTCAGGTGACTGGGATCTCAAACTCTTCACACTGTGTAACACATCTTGTTAGAATGTCTCATGAACACCTCCCTTCTCATTTGCGACTGCCTCCCTTCCTATTCACTATCCTGCTGGCCACCTTCCCTCCATTCGCTATTACACAACATCCCCCTAAAGAAAGACCTTGCATGGAAAAGTGACCTTAAATCCTTTTGTAATAAAAGAAACATAGAAACGTAGGACTGGAAGGAACCTTAAGATATTATCTAGTCCATCCCCTGGCTGAGCCAGGATTAAGTATACCTAAACCAACCCTGACAGGTGTTTGTCTACCGTGAAGTGTAGCCAGTGGAGGAGAAGCCAGCAGCAAGTGACCAGCCAAATCTTTGAAGGTCACCAAAAAATGCTCAAGCTACCACAATCTGGGAACCACTGTTTTAGGCTGACAGACAGAAGGGGAGAAAAAGCGCAAAAAAGAAGATAGGGACATGAGAATGGGGTAACAAAGAGGGAGAAAATAAAAGAGAGAGAAGGAAAGAGAGACCAGGACAAAAGACCAGGCAGAGGAAGAACCTCAGTGCACAGAAGATGCCAAAATAACAAATGTTAAACAGAGTATGTGGCACTGATTTGATCCCCCTTCCCTCCAATCCATGGTAAATAAAACCCAGGATCCAACTAACCATGATTACCCCAGTCTCATTATTGGCCAGCATGATGGAAACCAGGCACGTGGTTGGACGGATTGCTGCAATAGTATCATCAACTTCCACTTGCCCAGTGATCTTGGACACTGGGACAAAGGTGGCTTCTGCACGGCAAGACACGAGCAATTAGATTCATCATACAGACTAATACCTCACAGACAACAAGAACTTAGAGTATAGTCTAGCAGCTGGCTTGATAAAACTGTGGTTGCATACTGCGCAGGGCAGGTGGAATGTCAGAAACTACCCAAGGTCTTGTCATATCTTGAGGAAGAAGACACTTGACTAGATGTGAGGATAATGCCCCCAGCTTTTAAGCAATGGGTAAAATACACAAGCTAGAACATCAGCTAGTGGCCACATGAGGAATGTCTTTGCAGACGTGGTGGCTGCTTGCCTTCCTGATCATACACAGTGGATGCAGGATAGAGAGGACAAAGAGAAAAGAGGGCAAGAGGCCCAGATTGTTGAGCTACAGCCTTCAGTGCTGCCACTAAAATAGTGCATTTACTGACCAGGGAAAGCAACACTTGGTCAGGTCAGAGGGTGAGGGAGAGTGCAATGTACCCTTCACTGAGGGCTGGAGAAAACAGCACAAAACATTGGACTTTTCCACTGTAGTTTAAAAAAAAGAGAAAATTACCTTGGTGCTACCATCAGCACCTCAAACTCTGTGTTCCCTGCAGGACCTTGATCATAATCATCTGACAAAGTAACTACAGTGATTACACTGGTTGAGATTGCTTTTGCAAGCACCCCATTCAGAACCTTCCATTTCATGAACTGGGAAAAGTGCAGTGTGCAAAGAAAGGAGACTTCTATTTATTATTTTGAAACAAAAGCGCCTGTGAAAAGCAGCTCAGAGGGCCTTTAGATGGGGAGTATATATTAATGACACTCCCTTGCAACCCCCTGCAATCCACATGTACTCACCTGCCATGTGCTCTTTCACAAGGTGCTCCAATGGCAAACGGACCGAGTCATGTTCCACATTAGATGTAATGAAATGAGGAGTGGCCCCGGCTGCCCTTTTGTGATCCTCACCAGGCCCATCCTGTCCCAGCACCCGACTCTCTCTAAAATGCCTCAGTGCCGTGTGGATAACTAAATTATTTGCCTGCAGAGAGGTAAGAGGGAAACTGCCAGAGCAGGGTATAACCAAAGGCACTGGGTAGGGCACAGAATCCCTTACTTTCAATTTCTCATTTATCTGCATGCAAGTAACAGCTTAAAATGTTTTTTGTGAAAACATAACCGTTAGGGCAGATTGAAAATGTCAATGGGAAATGAACTCCTCTGACAGGTCCTTTAACCAGGGGTGTTGGGTCATCTTCAGACTGTGAGAGGAGGAGTCATTTGTGCTCATCATCTCTGGGTAACAGTTTTCACATGCTGAATATCGGGACTGTCCCTAGAAAAATCGAGACATCTGGTCACTCCAGAACAGGAGTCAGAAACCTCTGGCATGCGGCTCACCAGGGTAAGCACCCTGGTGGGCCAGGCCAGTTTGTTTACCTGCTGCATCCGCAGGTTCGGCCAATCGCCGCTCCCACTGGCTGTGGTTCGCTGCTCCAGGTCAATGGGGGCGGCAGGAAGTCACGGCCAGCACAACCCTTGGCCCGTGCTGCTTCCCGCAGCCCCCATTGGCCTGGAGCGGCGAACCGTGGCCATTGGCAGCTGTGATCAGCCAAACCTGCGGACACGGCAGGTAAACAAACTGGCCCAGCCAGCAAAGGTACTTACCCGGGCAAGCCGTGTACCAGAGGTTGCCGAGTCCTATGCTAGAGTGACCAGATGTCCCAATTTTCTATGTTAAACTGTACTACAGAACCATTATTGTGCACCAGCACTTTCTACATGGATCAATTAATGAGCATTTTAGTGCACTTAAGAAAGTATGCCACTCCCCACCCCTCTGCAGGATGCATCACCACATGTAGAGGAGCCGTTACTGTCTATTCTCTCAAACACCACAATATAAGCACTCGTCCTGTTCAGGGAAGATGAGGCTGGGATTCATGCACTCACCTCTGTGCCCCCTGAGGTGAAAATGATATCCTGGGGCCTTCCTCCCACCATCTGGGCCAGGCTCTCCCGAGCTTTATTTATGATCTCCTTGGCCTTTCTACCTGCAGGATCAATGTACGCAGTTGATCAAGTTGTGTTTATTACATATTTACAGCAGAAAACTGTAGAAAGGACGCACCACTGGATGTTTATTCCTGTACTAGAGGTTCGTTTAAAAGGTATTTAATGTATTTCCACAGATGTTTGATTTAATGTATGAGATGGATTCTTGTCCATATTTATTTGATTTTCTCTCTGTAAGAGTAAAAGGTCAAGAGGTAATAAAGTGTTTAGAAGAGAGTGTCCTTGGGTGACAGTGATAGTAAACAAAAATCACTTTCATACAGATGACATAAACGATTCCCAATTACAAACACAGGAAATCCCCATCATTTGCAGTTAGAACCTGCACTCAGCAAGAAAGGATTGTCTCCTGAAATTGCAAGTACTTCTTTCTGCGGACATATTCCTTTCATACATGCACTTGCCCATGTATCCATCATGGGACTTATGAGGAAGCTCTTCCCCCCACCCTATGCAAGTTCAGTGCAGTTGCTCAATAGCTGAAAATATAAATGAACTAAAAATAAATCACAGTTTGAACAGAATGAGTTAGCAGACAGGAGCAAAGAGAGAAATGACAAAGGAGGTATCTAGAATGTATCAGAGTCAGAGTCAGCTAGCACAGTAGGTAAAATTGTTTCCCTGGGAGTCTTCTTGAAAGTTGGTTTGGTTTTTTTCAGCTGAAGTTTAAATGTCCTCCAGAACTTTATATTTCTCACTAAGGGGTGTCCTAACAGCACCTACACTGAACACCCAAACAGAGGCTGTAACTCTCTGATTTTCCAATCTGAAAGAGTAAGAAAGTTTCCTTTTATTTAGAAGTTTATTTTTATTAATTTCACTGGGTCATGAACTCTGTAGCTAGGGGCCAAGATTTTCAAAAGTGGATGCCTAAAGTTTAGACTCTGAAGTCCATATTAAGGCACCTAAATAAGTGGCCTGACTTTTAATAATGCTGAGCATCAACGAGATTTGCTGAAAGCACTATTCTTTGTTTGTTTTTTGAGAGTCAGGATGTTTATTTAGATAACCAAATATAGATTTAGGAGCCTATCTTTAGGCATCCATTTTTGAAAATCCTGGACTTTTGAGGCGAGCTTTTTTTTTTTTAATGACTCTTTTTTCTACTGTCCATGAAGACTGTCAAAAACTTGAATTTTTATATGAAACTCATCATTCTTGGCCTCAGTCCAAGCTGAAATTCTCTTTTGGGTGATTGAATTCAATCAGCTCTGCCATTTTTCCATTTAGAGGAGTGGGTTAAATTACTCTGCACCAGCTTTCTAAAAAGTGTCCAGCCTTTATTACTAATTATTAGTATGATTATTATTTGCATTGCATTAGCATCTAGGGTCTCCATTGTGCTAGGCAGTTCCCACCCTGAAAAGTTTATATTCTAAGTTTTTGTTGGCAAATAACTAAAAAATGGCAGAACATTTACATTTGGCATGGCTCCAATTAGAGTTGGTCAGAAACTTTTCAACAACAGATTTTTTTGTCAGAAAATGCTGATTTATCAAAACTGAAACCTGTCGTGGAAGCATATCAATTGTGACAGGAAGGTTTCTCAGGTCCAGGATGGAATTTCTGATGAAAGCCAGAGAGAGAGAGAACCAACCCACCCCAGACAGCCAATACCCTGATGTTTAGGGTACTTATCAGGGTTGTGGCAGACCCTCTGTCAAATCCCTGCTTTGGAGGCTTTTCACTATTCTGGCTATTCTCTCCTTCTCTGTTTTTGTCCCCCCACAAAAAAATTAGAACAGTCTTGGTTTCATTCTGCACTGGAAAGGAAGCAAATATCAAAATGTTGAAATTTTTCACAAAATGGAATTCTTGTCTTCCAGACATCCCTAGCTGTAAGTTTCAATGTAGCATGTACCACTAGCCAAACGTGAACATAAATCTTACATACGTTAGAATGCATTCAAATTCATGTCTGCATACGCTCAGATTTGTAACTATGAATTTGCTACAATAATAGGCTTTAATCCTGCAAACATCTGCACATGAGTAGTCTCAAAGAGGTTTCCGGTTAGTCACAGGCACCAACTTTTGTTGGCGCCAGTGGGTGCTCGCATCCCCCTGCCCCCAGCCCCACCCTAATTCCACCCCCTCCCTCCTCAAATCCCCACCTCAGCCCTGCCTCCTCCCCCAAGCGCACTGCATTCCCCCTCCTCATCTCTCCCTCCCTTGCCGCGTGAAGTTTTGTGGTACAAGGCTGGGAGGGAGAGGGGAGAAGCAGGACATGGCGGCACACTCAGGGGAGGAGGCAGAACAGAGGCGGAGGTGAGCTGAGCTGGAGGGGTGGGGTGGGGAGCTGCTGGTGGGTGCTAAATATCCACCAATTTCTCCCTGTGGGTGCTCCAGCCCCGGATCACCCACAGAGTCAGTGCCTATGAGGCTAGTGGAATGTTCTATTCATAATGATCAGGACTGCCTGTGAACCCAACTCCCCCTCTCCTTCCTGAGATTACCTCTTTCCCTTCCTTCAAGCTGCTCTTACCTGCTGTGTAAGAACTGCTGGGGTTACCCCAGGCCTCATGCATGGCCTCTGTTACAGTTTGGATCACCTCCGGTGCCATTGGGGTGGTTGCATTGTAATCCATGTAAACCTTGCTGTAGCTAAGGAAGCAGAGAGAGAGATAGAATAGAAGAGGAGGAAGAGAGTCAGCTGTCAGCAGGATCAAACAATGAATGTTACCACTCCATCAGAGAGCACAGCTCTTCTTTACACTAAAATAGTGCTTTAATCAGGCTTCATGTGGAGCAAGCATTACTCTCAAATAAGATCATAGCGTTAGAGCAGAATGATCATCTCCCCTCCTCCAAAAAAAATCTGAGAGATCCCAGTCCTGATCATCACTATGTCAGAAGCGATCACACCTGGATCTTAAGTCAGACATTTTGAGCTGAGTCTTAATCATGACCTGCACGAATATCTAGGCCTAAGACCTGTTACTGTTCTTATGAATTTTAAGAATAGATTTCCCAGCAACTCAGAAAAATTTCAACCTGCTAAGTTTTATAAAAATGCTCTCTCTCTCCCTCCACCCCTCCAACCCAGGAAAAACAGAGAAGCCACACACTCACCTTTCCACTGACTTATTTTCTTCCCCATCACACTCCTTATCCACAGCAGTTTTTCTCCCATCTTTTGTTAGCACCATTTTTTCCACTTGGTCCCCCTCCATTCTGCAGAACTCCACATACAAGATCAGCATGAATAGTAAAATTTAAGCTTGACAAACACACACGTGAGTTTCCTGATCATATTATGATTTCTACATAAAACACAAGTGTCTACAGTTTGTATCATTCTTCCCTAAACATTTTTTAGTTTCTAGGCAAACTTACAGTAATCACTGAATTCTTGATGAGACGCTGAAATGCTGAATAGTGACTCTCTCTAGTAACCTAGTAAATGTATTTCTACAGTAACACTTCTGCCTACTATTTATGTCTCTCCTTTCCAGTGAAGTGTTAATAAAAGGGTTCAGAGGTTTGTTTATACTTTGCACATGATGTATATATTCAGGAATGCTCTAGTAGAAAGGACTCGGGAGGTTTTTATCAGGAACCTTCTCTTTTCCCTCTCATTCTACATCTCTTCTATATCATCTGTGAAAACATGCTCACCTCCTAAAGTGGTTGTGATTCTTTCCCACAATTCTTTAAGACCTTCTACCAAACTCTTTATCTACTGATTCTTCACTCTGTAGCAGCCTTGTCTGTGGTGTGGGACAGTGCAATACCTACCTACGCACCAGAGTTCAACCAAAACAAGGATGTCTTCTCATTCTATACAGATGGCTAAACTATATTTTTAAAGATTCTCTGTAAGCCAAGTCTGCACAACAAGGGCCATACACTGTTCTGTCTACAGCAGAGTTCTCACCAATAACAACTGGATGCTTGTACCAAGATTAGAGTAGAATATGAGTCTTATGTACCTCCGATTCTAGTTAGTAAAGTTGCTGTTGCATTCAGTATCACTCAGTAGGAAAATATGACAGCAGTGACCCTAAAAGTATCTGGTATACCTGTTCTTTGTTTATCAGGCTACTCACTTGTCTACAATTTCTTGATGCAGGCAATTGCAGTGATTGTGCAAATTAAGCATGCAATTGCACACCTACACAGTTTTAAAATCTGGCTGCTAAAGGGGCATCAGTCTTAAGAGTTAAAATGCCACTGAGTTGACTGGGACAGTTCACACCTCTCAGAGCTTTGATTCAGACTGCCTGCAGATTCCAAGATCACTTTGAGAACTGTTACACTTGGTTCATGTTTGGCAAGTTCTATTCATAACCATAAGGACCAGAAGTTTTTTCTTTAAAACATGAAAGCTTCCTTTCTGCAGCAGCTGAATCTGTCCCAAGACCAGTTAAACACTTCAAGGAACAAATCTGAAAGAGATATCAGAAAGTGAGTGATCCTGGGTTTTTTAAAATAAAAGAATAGTCTGGCCACCATAATATCATGGGCTCACTGAGGTGTACTTGGATATAAAAAAGAGGAATGGCAGTATTAAGACAGGAAGTGATTAAAGCAAAATGAGTGAGGATATGAATGCTCACTAAGCACACAGTTAAGAGTACCAAATATTTTCACTTGTCATCTAAGACAATATATAAAAACTTCATTTCCAGAAGTGAAAGGCTAAAATTTTAGCACGATTCTTTGTTGTCCACAGAGACAACGTAATCGTGTTGCAAACAGAACAAGGAATGGAAGAGTCATTTCCATTCTCAGAAGTGATCTGATTCATAAACAAAAAATCTTCCAACTTTGATTTTTGCATGGCCATTTTTAAAAAACAGTGTGATAAATGACTATGTGTAGGACCCTACCAAATTCACAGTCCATTTTGGTCAATTTCACAGTTATAGGATTTTTTAAATAATACATTTCATGATTTCAGCTATTTAAATCTGAAATTTCATAGTGTTCTAATTGTAAGGGTCCTGACTAGGGTTGCCAGCTTTCTATTGGCACAAAACTGAACACCTTCCTGCCCCTTCCCTGAGGCCCCATTCCCTGCTCACTACATTCCCCCTCCTTTGGTGGCTCACTCTCCCCCACCCTCACTCACTTTCACTGGGCTGGGGCAGAGGGGCGGGGTGTGAGAGGCTGTGAGGACTCTAAATGGGGGTGCAGGCTCTGGAATGGGGCCAGAAACGAGAGGTTCAACTGCAGGAGGGCAGGGAGTTGGGGTGTGGGAGGGGGTGAGGACTCCAGCTGGGGATGTGGGCTTTAAGGTGGGGTTGGGAATAGGGATGAGGAGTTTGGGGTGCAGGACGGCGCTCCAGGCTGAGGGGTGGGGCCAGGGGATTCAGAATGTGGGAAGGGGCTGTGGGTTCAGGCAGGTGGTTGGGATGTGGGAGGGCTCTGGGGTGGGGCAGGCGGTTGGGGTGCAGGGGGAGTGAGGGCTCTGGGCTAGGGGCATGGGCTCTGGGGTGGGGTTGGGGATGAGGGGTTTGGGGTGAAGGAGGGGGCTCCGGGTTGAGGGGGGGCTCAGGGCTGGGGCAGTGGCTTGGACTTACCTCAGGCAGCTCCCAGTCAGTGGAGCAGCAGGGCTAAGGCAGGCTAGTCCCTGTCTGTCCTGGTTCTGTGCTGCGCCCCAGAAGAGACTAGCAGGTCAGTCTCCTAGGTCGGGGAGGAAGGGGCAGGAGGTTCCGTGGCGCGCACTGCTCTTGTTCACAGGAACTGCCCTCCCCAGCCCGAGCTCCCATTGGCCAGTTCCCAGCCAATGGAACCCTGGAGCCAGTGCTCAGAGTGGGAGCAGCATGTGGAGCCCCATGACTTCCCCGTCTAGAAGCTGGATCTGCTGGCCACTTCTAGGGTGCAGCATGGTGCCTGCCGGTCAGCAACACCGCTGACCGGATTTTTAACAGCCTCGTCAGAGGTGCTGACCGGAGCCGCCAGGGTCCCTTTACGACTGGGTTTTCTGCTCGAAAATCGGACACCTGGTCATCCTAGTCCTGACCCAAAAAGAGGTCAGGGGCAGGGGGATGTGGGAGGAGTCGCAAGGTTATTGTAGGGGAATTGTGGTATTGCTACCCTTACTTCTGTGCTGCTGCTGGTAGCAGCGCTGTCTTCAGAGCTGGGCAGCTGGAGAGTGGTGGCTGCTTGCAGTTTCAATTGCACTGTTAAACAATAATATACAATACCAATTTAAATTTATTATAAATATTTGTGGAAGTTTTTCTACATTTTCAAATATACTGATTTCAATTACAAAGTGCACAGTGCTCACACTATTATTTTATTAAAAATATTTACACTATAAAAAAAGATAAAAAATAGTATTTTTCAATTCACCTGATATAAGTATTATAGTGAAATTTTTTATGTAAAAAATGAAACTTACAAATGCAAGTTTTTTGTTTGTTTTTAACATAACTGCACTCAAAAACAAAACATCGGAAAACTTTAGAGCCTAAAAGTCCAGTCAATCTATTTCTTGTTCAGCCAGTCACTAAACAAACAAGTTTATATACATTTACGGGAAATAATGCTGCCTGCTTCTGATTTACAACATCATCTGAAAATGAGAACAGTTCACATGGCACTTTTGCCCAGTAGCCACAGCAGCACTATAGGAGGCTGAGCCTCCTCTGGCCTATCATATCCGCCACCCATGCCCCTTCATGCTTCAACCGCCATTCTAGAGGACATGATTCCATGCTGATGACAATCCAAAGTAGTGTGGACTTACGCACCTTCATTTTCATCCTCTGAGTCAGATGCCACCAACAGAAGGTTGATCTTTTTTTTTGATGATTTGGGTTCTTTAGTTTCTGCATTGGTGTGTTTCTCTTTTAAGACTTCTGACAATATATTCCACACCTTGTCTCTCTCAGATTTTGGAAGGCACTTCAGATTCTTAAACCTTAATACTATTTCTTTTATTCTTTTACAGTGCAAATATTTGTAATAAAAAATAATAGTATAAAGAGAGCAAGGTACACTTTGTATCCCATGTTGTAATTAAAATCAATATATCTGAAAATGTAGTAAAACATCCAAAATATTTATAATAAACTTACACTGGTATTCTATTATTGTTTAACAGTGCAATTAAAGCAGCAATTAACTGTAACTATTTTTTTAATCTTGCGATTGTGGTCATTTTTTTCAGTCGTTTGACAGCCCTGATCAGAAGAGAACTCTCTGATTGCTCACATGTTAAATAGGAACAGTGCACCCACAGAGTCGGCGCCAGAGTCAACCCCGGAGCACCCACAGAGTCGGCACCTATGCTGATACCAACCACCACTATTGCTGCTGCAATGAGACATATGAGTTGATCGGGGAAGTAAGGGTGAACGGCAACCTGGGCAGCAATGATCATGACATGGTAGAGTTCAGAACCCTGGTCAAAGGAAGGAAGGAGAGAAGCAGAACGCAAACCCTGGATTTCAGAAAAGCGGATTTCAGCTCCCTTAAGAGAAATTATGGACAGAGATTCCTGGGAAGCGAACTGAAGGGGATGGGTGTCAGAAGAGCTGCAGTTTTTAAAGAACCATGCTAAGAGCACAGGAAAATACCAATACAATGTGCAGAAAGAACAGCAAGCGTAGAAAGTGCCCCCATGGCTTAACAGGGAACTCAGTGGTGAGCTGAAGCAAAGAAGGAAGCTTACAAAAATGGAAGCTTGACAGATGATTGGGGAGGCAATAAGATTATTGCTCGGGGCTGCAGGATAGAATCAGAAAGGCCAAAGGACAATTGAGTTGAACTAGCAAGGGATGTGCAAGGATAATAGAAGGGGTTTTACAAGCATGTATAGCACAGCAGGACTAGGGATAGGGTAGGTCCTTACTCAATGAGCAGGTATCCTAGTGGTGGAAGGTATGGAAAAGGCTGAAGTACTCAATTCCTTCTTCACTTCAGTCTTACGGGAGGATCAACTCCCAGACGACTACACTGGAACGCAGAGGGAGAGGAGGAGAGCAGCCCACTGTGATAGAGGGTCAGGTTAGGACTACTTAAAGACGTTAGACGTGCACAGTCTATGGAGAGAGAACTCATCCGAGGGTGCTGGGGAGTTAGCTGATGTGATTGCAGAGCTGTTGACCATTATCTTGAAAATCATGGCGACAGGAGAGGTCCAGAGACTGGAAAGAAAGAAATATAAGTACCTATCTTTAAGAAAAGGAAAAAGAAGATCCAGGAACTACAGACCACATCAGTTCTCACCTCAATCCTGGAAAAATCATTGAGCAGGTTGCTGAAGAATCCATCCTGATAACACTCTAGAGGAAAACAAGGTGATCAGAAGCATCGCATGGATTCACCAGGGTAAATCATGCCTGACCAACCTGATTGTTTCTACAGATGAGATGACTGGACTTGTGGATGGGGCAAAGCTGTTGATGTTGTTATACCTTGACTTTAGTAAGGCTTTTGACACGGTTTCACAGCAGATTCTCATCAGCAAACTAAGGAAGTATGGTTGGAGGAATGGACTGTGAAGTGGATAGGAAACTGTTGAATCAACAGGCTCACGGTAGGTTCAATGGCACACTCTCTAGTTGGCAACCAGTAACAAGTGGTGTGCCCAGGGTCTGTCTTAGGGCCCGTTCTATTCAATGTCTTCATTAATGATCTTGATGATGGGATAGCTTGCACATTAAGTAAATTTGCAGATGAACACCAAGTTGGGGGGAGTGGTGGACACGCTGGAGGGCAGGGATAGGATTCAGGGAGACTTAGACAAATTGGAGAAGTGGGCCACAAGAAACCTCATGAAGTCAACAAGGACAAGTGCAAAGTCCTGCACTTAGGACAGAAAAACCCCATGCACTGCTACAGGCTGGGGACTGTTTGGCTAAGTAGCAGTGCTGAAGAAAAGGATCTTGGGGTTACGGTAGGGAAGTTGAACATGAGCCTACAGTGTGCTCTTGTAGCCAAAAAGGCTAATAGCATACTGGGGCTGTATTAGTAGGATGTTGCCAGCAGATCGAGGGATGTGATTATTCCCCTCTAGTCGGCACTGGTGAGGCCGCATCGGAATATTGTGTCCATTTGGGCGCCACACTACAAAAGGACGTGGAACAATTGAAGAGAGTCCAGCGGAGGGCAACAAAAATGATTAGAGGACTGGAGCACATGACTTATGAAGAGGACTGAAGGAACTGAGCTTATTTAGCCTGCAGAAGAGAAGACTAAGGGGGATTTGAGCAACCTTCAACTACTAAGGGATGCTCCAAGGAGGACAGTGGTGAACGGAGACAGAACAAGGAGCAATGGTTTGAAGTTGCAGTTGCGGAAGTTGAGCTGGATATTAGAAAAAACTTCTGACTAGGAGAGTGGTGAAGTATTGGAATGGGTACCTAGGAGGGTGGTAGAATCTCATCTTTAGAGCTATTTAAAGTCCGGTTAGACGCACCCTGGCTGGGATTATTTAGGGAAAATGGTCCTGCTTTAGCAGGGGGTTGACTAGATGACCTCAGAGGTCCTCTCCAACCTTTTGATTCTATGATTCTATGACTACCAGTGGTTAAATCCTGCCTCTGACCGAGTCTGAGCACAGTGTAGTGAGGGAGAGCTGCATGTGCCCAGCTGAGCCCACTGTAAAGACCTGAAGGAGCAAGTCCTTGGTCTAGGCTAGGGTGACAGATGAGAGATGTGAAATATGGGATGCAAGAGGGGAAGGGGGAGCGCCAGAGGAGCAACACAACAAAAAAACAAATAAAAAACCCTCAAGATCCGGCAGCCCAGAAAAAACAAAAACAAAACAAGAGCCCAGAGCATAGGAAAAATTGGTGGGGGCTGAGCACCCACTGGCAGCTCCCTCCGCCCCCCCCCCCCCCCCGCACAGCTGCCTTCCTCTGCCTCCACCTCCCCTGAGCTGGCTGCCGCGTCCTGCTTCTCCCCCGTCCGTCCAGTGCTTGCGCTGCCACACAGCTGATTCGGGCAAGCCTGGGAGGGAGGGGTGAAGAGGAGGAATGATTGGGGAAGAAGCGGGGCCAGGGCAGAGATCTGGGGAGAAATCCAATGGGAGGAGGAGTGGAGTTCGGGGGAGGCCAGGGTGGAGTTGGGGCAGCGGGGGCGTGAGCCCCCTCTGCCTGTGCACCAGAGGGCAAAATATCAGGACAATTTGCATCTCGACCAATGTTCGGACGGGACACGGGACAAACAAGTAAATATCGGGACAGTCCTGATAAATTCGGGACGTCTGGTGACCCTACCCAGGTCCCAGCTCAGAGGCAAGTCATTCAGTTCAACTCCTCTGATCCACCTGCTCCATTAGACACCAGCTCAACACTGGTTCACCGGCAGGCACTACTGGAACCCGCCCACCCAATGCTTCAGAGGCCAGCCATTGGTTACTGGCACTAATACTCAGCCACGAGCCAATCAGAACACTGATCCTTAGGCTGCAGTAACTAGTTACCAACTATTAATACCCAACCACCAACCAATCAGCTCTTTGTCCTTCACCCATTGGTTACTTGTACTAATACCTAGGCACTGACCAATCAACTCAACAGTGAGTTGATTGGTCAGTGCCTGAGGAGTGGCCATTGGTTACCAACAGTTAATACCCAGGCACCGACCAATCATCGCCTTGTCTACGGGCAGGGGCTGCGCTCCCCCTTACCTGCACCCCCGCCGAAGGCGGTGTGGGCCGAGCTGATCGCAGACGCCGCCGCAGGAGGCCGTTATTACTCGCGCACGGTAGACTAGAGGCTCTATCCAGCCCGGTCATAGAGTCGGGCGGGCGGAAAGACAAGCCGGGAAGACGCTATAGCCGGAGACGCAGCAAGAGAGGCAGTTCCGGTTTAGGCCACAGAGAGGCCAGGCTAGGCCGGCTGGAGGACGGAACTCCCGAAAGACGCGCTGCTGCTCCCGAGCTGCCCCTCTCCAAGATGGCGCAGGTAACTCTGCGCTCGGCCTTCTCTCCCCAGAGCTGCGCAAACTCCACAGAGTCCCCTCCAAGATGGCGGTGAGATCCGCCGAGGGGCTGGACCGGGTTGGGTCGGGGATACACGGCTCGAGCCTAGGAACCTCGGGGGCTGTGACAGTTCGGGCCCCCAGATTCCTTCGGGGTCCGGGCTGAGCAGCCGGGGGAGCGGGAGGTGTCAGGGCTGCGCTGGGCAGGTTTTGGTGGCAGGGGCATGGGGCTGCCCTGAGTCCCGCCTCCAGGAGCCCTGGGCCTTGCTCCTCCTCGCCTGACCTATCTCCTGTAGGGCCAGTTCCCAGGTGTCTGAACTCAGGAGATGGATGTTAGTAACAAATGGGTTTGTTTCCCCCTTGGCAGATTTTCTCTGCATGTTGCAGTCTACAATGGTTCTTGGTATGTAATGAATGCAGGTTCTCCTGGAATCACCAGAGTCCAGGAGCTGGGACTTTGTGGACATCAAAAAGCACAAAACTTGCAGTAGTTGCTAACAATGTTTGTGTAGTGAGGGGAGTCCTATTTACATTCCTGGTTCCACCAACCCCAGGGCAGTTGACCCTTTCTCTCTTTCCTCCCAGCCCCTACACTAGGGTTGCTAGGTGTCTGGTTTTCAACCGGAATACCTGGCTGAAAAGGGACCCTGCCGACTGGGCTGTTTAAAAGTCCAGTCAGCAGAGCTAAGACAGGGTCCCTGCCTGCCACAGCTCTGTGCAGCTCCCAGAAGCAGCGGCATGTTCTCTCTCTGGTTTCTAGACATAGGGGTAGCCAATGGGCTCCGTGCGCTGCATTCGCCCAAGCGCCAGTTCCCAGCTGGGAACAATGACCAATGGGAGCTGCGGGGGCGGCGTCTGTGGATGGGGCAACGCACAGAGCTGCCTGGCCATACCTCCGCATAGGAGCCGGAGGGGGAACGTGCCATTGCTTCTGGGAGCTGCCTACAGACCTTGTACTCCTGATCCCCCTGCCTTTGATCCCAGCCCGGAGCTCCCATCTGGCACTAGTGAGACCTCATCTGGAATACTGTGTGCTGTTCTGGTCTCCTTTGTTTAAGAAGGATGAATTCAAACTGGAACAGGTACAGAGAAGGGCTACTAGGATGATCCGAGGAATGGAAAACCTTTCTTATTAAAGGAGACTCAAAGAGCTTGGCTTGTTTAGCCTAACCAGAAGAAGGCTGAAGGGAGATATGATTGCTCTCTATAAATACATCACAGTGATAAATACCAGGGAGGCAGAGGAGTTATTTAAGTTAAGCACCAATGTTAATACAAGAACAAATGGATATAAGCTGGCCATCAGAAAGTTTAGACTTGAAATTAGACAAAGGTCTCTAACCATCAGAGGAGTGAAGTTCTGGAACAGCCTTCTAAGGGGAGTAGTGGGGGCAAAAGACCTATCTGGCTTCTAGACTAAGCTTGATAAGTTTATGGAGGGGATGGTATGATGGTATAGCCTAATTTTGGCAATTAATTGACCTTTGACTATTAGCGGTAAATATGCTCAATGGCTTGTGATGGGATGTTAGATGGGGTGGGATCTGAGTTACTACAGAGAATTCTTTGCTGGGTGTCTGGCTGGCTGAGTCTTGCCCACATGCTCAGGGTTTAGCTGATCGCCATATTTGGGGTTGGGAAGGAATTTTCCTCCAGGGCAGATTGGCAGAGGCCCTGGGGTTTTTTCACCTTCCTCTGCAACGTGGGACATGGGTCACTTGCTGGAGAATTCTCTGCACTTTGAAGTCTTTAAACCATGGTTTGAGGACTTCAGTGGCTCAAACATAGGTTAGGGGTTTGTTGCAGGAGTGGGTGGGTTAGATTCTGTGGCCTGCATTGTGCAGGTCAGACTAGGTGATCATAATGGTGCCTTCTGACCTTAAAGTCTATGACCTGCACCCTAAATCCCCAGCCTCACAGTAGAGCCCTCACCCCCACTGCACCCCAGCCCAAAGCCCCCTCTCACACCCTGAACCTCTCATTCCTGGCACCACCCCGGAACCTGCACCCTCAGCCCAGAGCCCATATCTCCTTCCACACCTCAACCCCCTGCCTCAGCCCAGAGCCCCCTCCCATATTCTGAACCCTGTGGCTCCCTCCCTCACCAGCCTGGACCCCCCTCCTGCGCTCCAAATCCCTCATCCCTGGCCCCATCCCAGAGCCTGCATCCTCAGATGGAGCCCACACTCCAACCCCCTGACCCAGCCCAGTGAAAATGAGCCAGTGAGTGAGGGTAGGGAGAGTGAGCGACCAAGGGAAGGGGGATGGAGTGAAGCCTTGGAAGAGGGGTGGGGCAGGGGGTGGGGGAAGGCTGTTTGGTTTTGTGTGGGTAGAAAATTGGCAACCCTATCCCATACACAAGTTTTGTCACCTTTAGAAAAATGTACCAGGGTTAATGTAGATTGTTCCCCCTTAATCAAATGAAAAGCACTTTTATACATGGACACAAGGTGCTTCAAGCAGTGTTATGTAACAACTAGTGCTCACTCTGAAATTTTTAGGGATAATACTTCAGTCAATTGGAGATCAATCCATGTGTACATTGGCACAATTGTGCATTACTGACTGACAGTTTAGAGCTGACAGGCCCTTCAGCCAGTGGACCACCTCAGTTTGCCAGCTAAGAGTCCCCTTTCAAACTGCTGCTTCCTCAGAGTCCCCTCCTCAGAAATGGTGCCCCACTCATGATTACTCCATCCAAATGCTCAGCTAATGGTTCCTGCATAGACACATTTCCCTTTGGGGTCCCCCTCCTAGCAATGGCCTCCTGTTAAATGTTCCCCTCTGCCCACGAACCACCCCATTAATCCTCATCCCTGAAATGTCCTGCCCCCACTTCTGTCATACCCTTTGTCCTAGCCACCAGATGTCCCAAACTGAGCCAACTGTGGCTCACCAGCTGCTAGTACAGGTGCCAAATCATGATTTATAGCTAATGAACCAAATAATGCAGATGCTTGGATTCCATTGACAGCAGCCTCACCCCCTCCATTGGGCCCCCCAGGGCCAAAAGTGCCAACCATCCCTCATTAGGGCTCTGCTTTGTCAGAGCAGTTCAGGTCCAACAGAGCAACATCGTCTTTTGATGATGATGAACAATTTTTTGCAAAGGATTCAACAGTGTCACTTTAGAGTGTTCCACACCTGATCCTGTGAGTATTTTGAGCTGTATAGGGGGATTGGATATTTTAGGGGTAGTTTTTGGATAATGTGTCCAGGATGCATTTTAAAGAGCGGGGTAAGGAGGTTGGATCTTTTTTGAGATGACAGCCCATCCACTACACCTGCATCAGTTTAAGGCAGCCCTAGTGTGGATGCAGGGTAAAGCTTAGAGTGTTTCAGAGTGGCTAGTGTGGACACTCTCTTTCTTTGTGTTTCAAAAGTTGAAGCACAGTGGATTGAGCATTTGTAATATCGAAAAGCTAATATTTAAGAAATTCAGTCAAAGTGACAAAACTAACCAAATAATAAATATTAACTTTATATAAAGAAGTTAAACAGACCAGCAGGAGAGTTTCATTGTGCGGACATCTAGATGGACTGATCTAAGGGAGCAGATATCCAACAGTATCTGTGTATTCTATAATATCTTAGAATGTCTTTTTTCTTGTAAACTTTGTCATTTTCTCAGACTGTTCTGATGTTTGTTCTTGCTGCAAAAATTCTAATTTTGAGTTTCAACTTACTTTCAGGTTGTCGAAATTACAAGACGATAAGAAAGTAGTGATGGAATCGTTGGATACGGGGTCTAAAGCAAAGAAAACTCTCGGAAACGTTGACTATATAGAGTCATCAGAATTTTCCCAAGGAATTCTGCCTACAAATAAGGATGTCATTCAGAACATGTTGTATCTGTTGCAGCCCAAAAGAGCTGGGCAAGCACAACGGTCAAAAGAAGATGCAGCCCAATTGCTTGCTGAACTTCTGCAGGAACATTGGTTGTTTTGCAACTTACACACCATAGCAACAGAAAATATAAAGAAGAATATTCTCAAAATGTATGAGGAATTCACAAAACTCTATCAAACCAGAAAGCAGAGACAAAATCAGTCATTTACAGAGAAGGCAGACACATTCAACAGGAGTTCAGAACAGCTCTTTGACATATTTTGTACAGACACCGTGATAAGAAATGAGCTGGAACAATACAGTGGTATAAAAATGACAGATGTTGAGTGGAAATTTCTTGAAAACCAAAGAAGTGAGAGAAAAATGTACCATAAAGATTTCATGGACAAGAAAGAAATTAAGATGATGGAAAGAAGAAAACTGCAGTGCCTGGAGCACTTGAGAAAAATTGCAGGAAAAAAAGAAGCAAGTGAAGTCAAAGAAGAGACTTACAAAACCGATGAGAAGTCAGACGACAGTACAAGTGTAAATAAATCATATGTTGTAGAAGAGGAGGAGGATGAAGGTGTTCCAGATTTTTCATCTAAAGGGAAAAGAAAACGTCCATATTCTACGTGGACTGCCAGCTCATCAACGTCAGCTGGTGATAGTATGCCTCTTGAGTGTCAACGTATACGTATGAGCATCAGGAAAGTTAGGCCTGGGTTCTATGAGACTGTTGACAAGTTTAAAAACTCGTAGTACATATCAGTCTCAAGCTGAGGCTACTGTAGTAGAAGTTAGCAACAAGATGTTTAGAAGATCTTGAAATAGCATGATCATTTGGAAGTCACTGATGTAGATACTCTAACAACATTCAGAAACATCCACCTTGGAGGGAAGAGCATTGAAGTAATGAGATTGGCCAAAACTGTAAAAGATTATGAACTCCAAAGGAAAAAGCAGTCATTAACTAATGATATGAAGGCTTAGAGAGAGATGATCTGGAGGTTATGTAGCAGTTCAAGTCTCTTCATCTAAGGCCCTGTCTGTATTAAACTTTTTTTGGATGAATGTTCACTAAGGATACAGTTAAGAGTACCAGATACTTTCACTTGTCATCTAAGACAATATATAAAATCTTCATTTCCAGAAGTGAAAGGCTAAAGTTTTAGCACAATTCTTTGTTGTCCACAGAGATAACGTAATCACATTGCAAACAGAACAAGGAATGGAAGAGTCATTTCCATTCTTAGAAGTGATCTGATTCATAAACAAAAAACCTCCCAACTTTGATTTTTGCATGACCATTTTTAAAGAACAGTGCAATAAATGACTATGTCTAGGGCCCTACCAAATTCACGGTCCATTTTGGTCAAATTCACAGTAATAGGATTTTTTTAAATAGTACATTTCATGATTTCAGCTATTTAAATCTGAAAATTCGTGATAATAGCAATGGTGGACCAACAGTGTCAGCAGGACTCTAGTTGACTACTGGGAAATAATACAATATTGTTGATAAAGCTAATTTAAAGTACAGATGCTGAGCAGTCACAACTCCCATTAATTTCAGTGGGAATTGAGGATGTTCGGCACCTTTTAGAATCGGGACTAATAATAAAACTGACTAATTACCTTTGTCCTTCGACTGCTTTGAAATCCCACTCCCAGTGAGTACCTACTTAAATTAGTAGTTTTAATGTTGCATTTCAAATTCATATGGAATAAAGAAGAACTGCTGGTATTGTGAAGGAGGCAATGGCCTTGTCTCTCAGGCTCAAGTATATGTAGCTACATTATCTCTCTCCCTCAAAGGATGTAACTGTCTGCCTCTCTGAATAATATACTTAGTCTCTTATTGGTTACTCAGTTAACTTTCACATAAATAACTGAAGTCCCTTGAGGATTTATTCCAAAATATTAACCAAACTCAGTGCAGTAAACATAATTTTTTACTTTCTTTGTCATTAACAAAGTTTAAAAGGAAATTGAATTTAATTATTTGCATGTCACATTTCAACTTTCTTGCCTTCAAGACCTGAGATATATTAGACCTTAAACCAGTCACTGGGCACTCGCAGCAGCAGCAGCAGTGCTTGAGCATTGGTCTGGGACCAAATGTGGCCAGTCTTAGATCTTGGAACAGTATGATTTTCAATCCCTGCTGTAAAACCCACTTCACACTACAAATACAGCAAGTGATATAAACTGAAACGTATTAAACAGAAACTCAGTGTGGTTTGAATATGGTTTTTAACACGTTGTATAGTGCTTTGATGTTCCTAGTTCGTAGAGGTTAAGGCTAGAAGGGACCATTAGATCATCTAGTGCAGGGATCGGCAGCCTTTGGCATGTGGCTCACCAGGGTAAGACCCCTGGTGGGTCGGGCCGGTTTGTTTACCTGCCGTGTCCTCAGGTTCAGCTGATCGTGGCTCCCACTGGCCGCAGTTTGCTGTCCTGGGCCAATGGGGGCTGTGGGAAACAGCACAGGCCAAGGGAGCGGCCGCTAGGGTGCTTTCCCCTGGCGAGCCACATGCCAAAGGTTGCCGATCCCTGATCTAGTCTAACCCCTTGTAAATCACAGGCCATTAAATTTCACTTGGTTATAGAGCCCAATAACTTGACTAAAGTGTATCTTACAGAAAAGGCATCCAGTCTTAATTTGGAGACCTCATGAGAGTCCTCCAGTTTCTTTGTTAGTACGTAGCTTAATCTGTTAATCTCCTCAGATTTAAAATATAGTGGTCTGGGAGGGGTCAGTCCCAAGATCAGCTACTGTAGAGAACTAGTCATCAGAATGAGGATCCCAAAATACACAGCAGGGATATCACATTACTCTTTGATTACATACTAATTTTATTAGCTAGCCAGGCAAAAATCATAGACTATGAGGGTTGGAAGGGATCTCAGGAGATCATCTACTCCAACCTCCTGCTCAAAGCAGGGCCAATCCCCAACTAAATCATCCCAGCCAGGGCTTTGTCAAGCCTGACCTTAAAAACCTCTAAGGAAAGAGATTCCACCACCTCCCTAGGTAACCCATTCCAGTGCTTCACCACCCTCCTAGTGAAAAAGTTTTTTCCTAATATCCAGCCTAAACCTCCCCCACTGCAATTTCAGACCATTATTCCATGTTCTGTTATCTGGTACCATTGAGAACAGTCTAGATCCATCCTCTTTGGAATCCCCTTTCAGGTAGTTGAAAGCAGCTATCAGATCCCCCTGTTCTCTTCTGTAGACTAAATCCCAATTCCCTCAGCCTCTCCTCATAAATCATGTGCTCCAGCCCTCTAAAATACGCACACTGCAATAGAGCAAAAAATAGCAAGATACTGCCAGATGTCCAGTGCTTGCATTACTTACACCAAGGATCGGCAACCTTTGGCACGTAGCTCGCCAGGGTAAGCACCCTGATGGTGGGGCGGGTTTGTTTACCTGCCGCGTCCACAGGTTTGGCCGATCGCTGCTCCCACTGGCAGGAAGTGGTGGCCAGCACATCCCTCGGCCCACACCACTTCCCGCAGCCCCCATTGTCCTGGGACGGTGAGCCACGGCCAGTGGGAGCCGCAATCGGCCAAACCTGCGGATGTGGCAGGTAAACAAATGGGCCCGGTCTGCCAGGGTGCTTACCCTGGCAAGCCGCATGCCAAAGGTTGTGAATCCCTGCCTTACACCATCCTTCATGGAGATACCCAAGTGTTAGTATGTGTTCGTTATGGCATCTCTGAATACTTGTGCCTGTTGTGTTATGCTAACACCCACTTTATCTTGCGCATATTTCTAATGGTTTTCACATCTCTTCCTTATCTGTATTTTTAACCTGACTTCTCTTGAGGGTTCCCACTGTTAATTGGTTTATTACCCACTTATGTCACAATAATTCTCATGTGTCAATTAGTTACCATGTGCAATGTTGCTGTTGCCATGTTGGTTCCAGCATATTAGAGGGGCAAGGTGAGTGAGGTAATATTGTTTGTTGGACCAGCTTCTGCTGGTGAAAGAGACAAACTTTTGCTCTTATACACAGCTCTTCTTCAGGTCAGGCAAAGGTACGCAGGTCTGGTCTACACTACAGACCTTTATCTGTATAACTGTTGCTCAGGGGTCTGAAAATCCACATTTTCATACCCCTGAGCAACATAGTTATACCAACTTAACCCCCCATGTAGACAGCATTATGTCGGTGTGGTGGTGGATTAACTACACCGACAGGAGAGCTCTCTCCTGTTAGCTTAGAGCAGCAGTTTTCATTCTGTGGGAAATGACCCAGTACTAGGTTGTGGAATGTAAGGCACTGGGTCGTGGCAGGTCTGGTCAGCACAGCAGTGCTGCCCAGCTAAGGCAGGTTAGTCCCTACCTGCTCTGACACCGTGCTGCACCCCAGAAGTGTCTGGCAGCAGGTCCAGCTCCTTCGCAGTGAGGCCACGGGGCTCTGTGCACTGCTCCCGCCCCGAGCACCGGAGCCGGGGTGGGTGGAGGGAGGGAGGGCCGCCAATACCTGCCAGCAAGAGCCACACAGACCCGCTTGCGCACCTCTGCCTAGCAGCCAGACCTGCTGTTGGCCACTTCCAGGGTGCAGCATGGTGCCAGGACAGGCAGGCAGCCTGCCTTAGCACCCCTGCTGCGCTGCCACCTGAGGTAAGCCTGTGTCCCAATCCTCTGCCCCAGCCCTGAGACCCTCCAACCCCTTATCCCCAGCAATCTTGGGTCGTGGGCATCAACAGTTTTCTTCAATTGGATTGCAGGAAAAAATGTTTAGAAAATCACTGGCTTAGAGTCTCTTCATTAAAGCACTACAGTGGTGCAGCTGCACCAGTGCCGCCTTTTAAGTGTAGACTTGCCTTCAGTAGAGCAGACAAGGAGTTAACATGTTGCAAAGAGACTATTCAAAGTGAAGTGTGCAGTTAACACCTCCACAGTCATAGGACAGAAGAGGATTAGTGGGTTACAAAGTGTCCATGATTTTTAGTGTCTAGCTAAGTTATGAATTTAAGCTCCCAGGCTCATCTATTCAAGGGGTTTTGCAGGTTTCCTTTGATATGAGAACTGAGAGGTCAGATATAGAATGATTGTTGCAAGTGAAGGGCTTTCTGCAGTAAGCAGCAGCAGCCATGAGCTAAGAAGCAGGGAGTCACATGATGTCCCATCTAAATTGCACCAAAATAATAATATATAATGGGTTATTAAGAAGCATTTCTGCCCTAATAGCACCAATAGTGACCAAACAGAAAAATCTTAAAATGTGTAAACAGAACTTTGCAAGGCAACACTCTCTCTTTTTGGCAAAACCACTTCCCAGAAGTTTTGGTTGAAAAGATACCATTGATTGCTTTTGTATGTTCTTTAATTTGTAATACTTTCATTTGTTACCTATAATTATCACTGTCTGTTCTTTGATTTAAATTTTGATTAAAAACAAATTAACTAAGGTGGTGGGTTCTGATTCGTTCAAGAATTGTTTCATAATGGGCTAGGATTGGTGAAAAATAGTTTTTGTAGTACTTCAGTTTAAAATGATTGGTTCAGTAGGACCCAAGTGTTAACTATATAAATGGGTCCAAAAGGAAATTCTTTGGAACCTAACTCCAGGACACAGCCCAAGATCAGAGTCACCAGACCTCAACATCCTGCCAATCATACTGTGCAGAAGCTGAAGCCCAGGATGATCTAATCTTAACTAGCCACCAAGAAAAGTTTGTCTGCCTTATTGGGAGTGTTGAGCATTGTATGCTTAGCAAGTGTATTGTGTTTTGGTAACTCTTAATAAATAGAAGTTAAGTACATTACTGTGTAAGACTCTTTCACTGGTAAAAGGACCTGCAAGTCCACAAAAGATTACACCCTGAGCCCTAGGAACTGGGTAGTGGTAGGTGCATCTTTTGCTCCAAGCCCTGGGAACTGGGAAAGTGGGGGTGCCTAATGCTATGTCTACACTATGTACCTTACAGTGGCGCAGCTGTGCTGCTACAACTGCATTGTTGTAAGGTACGTAGTGTAGCCGCTCTTTGTTGCCTGTAGAAAGCTCTCCTGATGACAAAATAAAACCACCTGCAACAAGGGGTCGTAGCTTCGTTGGCTTCCAGATTGCAATAGCTGCCTACTTCTCCACTGTCAGGGCAGCTCTCAATCTCATGTTCTTATGCCACGGGTGGGGGCGAGCTCCTCACACAGTCCCATGAAAGTGGCTTTTCTCATCCAAAAGTTCTGCAGCCACTGCTCGTGATCCCAGACTTGCATGACGATGTGATCCCACCACTCAGTGCTTGTTTCCCAAGCCCAAAAGCGGTGTTCCAAGGTGGTGAGCATGTCCATGAATGCCACAAGCAAACTCATGTCATATGCGTTACTCGAGTTGATATTGTTGGCGCTCTCACTGTCACTTTGGATCATAAGGAAAAACTCGACTGCCAAATGTGACATGCTAGCAAGACCCGTGAGCATACTCCTCAGCAGTTCGGGCTCCATTCCTGCAGACCGAAGGGGAAGACAGTGTGCAATACAAAAAACGTTGAAAGATGGTAGCAAATGTGGATGGAAGCAACGGGAATGCTGGGTTGTGAACCGATGCGTCATGGGGTGTTGGGACGGGACCCAGAGTGCCCCACACTCCATGCCCCCTTCCCACAAGCCACAGTGGGAAGAGGTACTCTGTGGAATAGCTGCCCATAATGCACTGCTCCAATGCCACTGCAAGTGCCACAAATGTGGCCATGCCAGTGCGCTTTTCAGCTGTCAATGTGGACAGACTGCTGCGCTTTTCCTGATGTGCTCTCCAAAGGCTGGTTTAACTCACAGTGCTCTGCATCTGCAAATGTGGCCATGCCCTAAGCTCTTTAGCACCCATCAATCCTTAACCAGGGGGTAGGCTACTCAGGAAGACCAGGCCTTTAAAATGCCTGATCCTAAGTGACCAGAGGAGCTAGCAAACAGGAGTGGCTAACAGGGGAGTTTTGCGAGGCAGTTTAGAGGGGAAGTGTGTGGGAGGGGTGTCTAGATAAATTTAACATTCTTTAACCTTAAAGCTAACAACACCCTGTGATAAAAACAAAACAGCAATAAAGCAACAAGCTTCAGGAGTAAAAAGAGAATTCGGGCAGAAGTCCAGCAACCGAGTGGGGGCTATCCAGTTTATTGCACCCAATGCAGCATGTATGATTTCCTGCCCTATGGGCAGATGGCATATGTGTGCATTCAGTGCAAGGAGTTCCTGGCCCTCAAAGACTATGTACGGGCTTTGGAGACCACGATGACTGAACTGGAGAAGCTAAGGGAGACAGATGAGACTTTCTGGGACACAGTAGAACAGTCCCATCCTGGTCTGACAGCCTCTGTGCTGTTGAGGAGAATGAAAATCTCAGGGAAGGAGAACTTCCAACCACACAAGAGGAAAATGATCCCATATTTGGGACCCTCCTTCCGGATGATGTTGTGGTATCCTCTCACAGTGAGGATCTCTCTCTGGGGGAGGGAACTCCAGTTATTAGGAAGAGATAGGTATTAGTAATGTGCAAGTCGATCATTAGAAACATAGATAGCTGGGTTTGTGATGACCGGAAGAACTGCATGGTGACTTGCCTGCCAGGTGCGAAGGTTGTGGATCTCTCGAGACATCTAGATAGACTTATGTGTAGTGCTAGGGAGGAGCCAGTGATTGTGGTACATGTAGGTACCAATGACACAGGAAAGGATAGGAGAGACGTCCTGGAGGCCAAATTTAGGCTGCTAGGTAAGAGATTGAAGTCCAGGACGTCCATTCTCTGAAATGCTTCCAGTTCCACGTGCAGGGCCAGTTAGACTGGAAGAACTGCAGGGTCTCAATGCATGGATGAGACAATGGTGTAGGGAGAAAGGGTTTGATTTATTAGGAACTGGGGAAACTTTTGGGAAAGGGGGAGCCTATGCAGGAAGGATGGGCTCCACCTAAAACAAAATGAAACTAGATTGCTGGCACTTAAAATTAAAAGGGTCATTGAGCAGTTTTTAAACTAAAGTCTGGGGGAAAGCCGACAGGTGCAGAGGAGCACATGGTTCAGACAGAGACATCTCTTAGGGGAGGATCTATTAATGGAGTTTCTCTATGACCTAGTAAGGAGGAAAGGATGAAAGCTGATAAAATACAGGTAAGATCTGATTAGAAAGAGTTACATGAAAAAAAGTTCCATTCAATTACATCATGTAATGGCAGACAGCTAAAAAGTGACTAGATTTTAAGTGCTTCTATACCTATGCCAGAAGTCTAATAAGATGGGTGAACTAGAGTATCTTATATTAAATAAGAATATTGATATAATAGGCATCACAGAAACCTGGTGGAATGAGGATAATCAATGGGACACGGTAATACCAGGGTACAAAATATATCAGAAGGACAGAACAGGTCGTGCTGGTGGGGGTGTGGCACTATATGTGAAAGAAAGCGTAGAATCAACTGAAGTAAAAATCTTAAATGAACCAAACTGTACTATAGAATCTCTATGATAGTAATCCCAACCTTGAATAAGCAGCATATAGCAGTAGGGATATATTACCAACCACCTGACCTGCATGGTGATAGTGACTGTGAAATGCTCAGGGAGATTAGAGAGGCTATTAAAATAAAAAACTCAGTAATAATGGGGGATTTTAACTATCCTCATATTGACAGGGTACATGTCACCTCAGGAAGGGATGCAGAGAGAAAGTTTCTTGACACCTTAAATGACTGCTTCTTGGAGCAGCTAGTCCTGGAACCCAGCAGAGGAGAGGCAATTCTTGATTTAGTCCTAAGTGGAGGACAGGATCTGGTCCAAGAGGTGAATATAGCTGGACTGCTTGGTAATAGCGACCATAATATAATTAAATGTAACATCCTTGTGATGAGGAAAACACCACAGCAGCCTAACACTGTAGCCTTTAATTTCAGAAAGGGAGACTACACAAAAATGAGGAAGCTAGTTAAAAAGAAATTAAAGGGTACAGCACCAAAAGTGAAATCCCTGTAAGTTGCATGGGAACTTTTTAAGACACCATAATAGAGGCTCAACGTAAACATATACCCCAAATTAAAAAAAACACAGTAAGAGAACCAAAAAAGTGCCACCATGGCTAAACAACAAAGTAAAACAAGCCATGAGAGGCAAAAAAGCCTTAAAAAGTGGAAGTTAGATCCTAGTGAGGAAAATAGAAAGGAGCATAAATTCTGGCAAACAAAGAGTAAAAATATAATTAGGCAAGCCAAGAAACAATTTGAAGAACAGCTAGCCAAATATAAAAAAAATAAGTACATCACAAGCAGGAAACTTCCTAAAACAACCAAAGGGACCACTGGCTGATCAAGATGGCAAAGGAGCACTCAAGGACAAGAAGGCCATTGCGAAGAAACTACTGTAGATGAATTCTTTGCATCAATCTTCATGACTGAGGATGTCTTAGATGGGACCTTGTAAGAAACTTATCCTTAGTTCTGTTAATTGAAGGGCAAGTTCATAACTAACAATCTCAATGCGCTCTGTGATTCATCTAATTCAGTGGTTCTCAACCCGTGGGCTGCTTGCAGCCCGTATGGCATCCTCAGGGCCACAAAGGTATAATATATATATAGTGGATGGCCCACATAACACTTGAGAGCTGCATATGTGGCCCATAATGGTAAATAGGTTGAGAACCACTGATCTAGTCATCTGTACCTCTCAGTTTAACAGTACAAGGGAGCAGAAGGGAACTGATTTTTGGCAGGGGCTTATAACCTGGAATACTCTGGGCAAACAGCCCCAGATTTTGGATCACTAACGCTGCCCCCTGCCTGCATGAGGCACACCAAATTTGGAAGCAATCTGGTTAACCATTTGGATGTCAGAGAACTGACAAGAGTTGAGCTTTAAAGCATATAAAACAGGAATGGAAACCCTCTAGCTGCCTTTTTTTTTTTAAATTGGGGCATGCATGTTGTCTTGAACCATTCTCAGTGTGGGTTTCCAAAGGTTTAGTGTGTATTATGCATTACCCTGAGGAAATGTGTCCAGAGTGAGCCCATTGTGACCTGCACTACATCAGTAGTTTGATCTCTAGCTCTGCACAAATAAAAACCACTTAGAAACCGTTTGAAAATGCATTTTTTCAGGGTTTATATTGCTGCAACCCTCTCACTCAAGTTACCCCACATCTGCAGCCTGAAGCCTACACACTGCACTCTCCTGAGGCACACAAATTTGCAAAGGAATTTGACTGAACGTTGATGTTAGAGGACTTTGAATGGGTAACCTTTAAACAGAAGTCAGGATGCAGCCTTAACTCTAGAGGTGCGACTGTACCACTGACAAATTGCTCTCATCGGCAGAGCTGTCATAAACATCTACAGCCTTTTCCTGACGCCCTTCACCAGAGAACTGGAGCTTGGCCTGGCTTGTTCCCAGAAACTTTGTGGGAGTCTTCCTGATGTGGAGAGCACTCACACACATTCTACTGACTCTTTAGCCAAGGACAGGGCTCAGAGGCATTGTGGAACAGGTGTGAGGTGAGTAGACTAAAGGGTCATGTTTTAGGCCTATGAACTTTGTCAAAAGACAATTTACTTCATACATTTAGGTTACTGAATTGCATCCTACAATATTTTGTACTCCTCAGAAGAGGCCAACAACTCAGCACACATATGATGAGCAGCCTTACAGTATCAAAGCAGCGTGAGGAAGAGCTGGGAATGGGAAAAGAACAAAAAATGTTGGTAAGGAAACAGATGTCAATTGTTAAAGGGGCAAGAGAGGTCATAAGCAAGTGACTATATTCAGCCCTGAATTACAGTGCTTTCTACAATCCTGTGATAATCTGTAGCCCTCAGTAAGCAACAGTTTTATTTTTCTTCCTGGATTATATCTCTACATGTGATGACAGTCTACTGCTCTCGTTTTAACAGTTTATTTGAGCCAACATGGGCTGCTGAGATTTTCAGCTCAGAGCTGAATTTCTCTGCCATCATCTTATAGCACAACAGGCTGTATGCAATACAGGCCTGATTCAGCCTTCGCTGAAGTCAATGGCAAGACTCCAGTGACTTCACTGAGAACAGGAGGAAACATTAAGAGACAGATCACTAGTGATACAATTACATAGGAGAGTTTCTGGATGAAAACGACAGGTGCCCTGGAAAGTACATAAATTCTGAGGTGACTCTTAGTTCATTACAAGAACAAAGAGAGGTATTGTGAGTAACACCAATATACTGAGGGTTGGGTTACTTTTTCCTTGTATAAGCTGAAATCTCTGAATTTGTCTCATCAGGGTTAATATAGAACCAAAATTATCTACAGCTAGCAATTAGTTGACACTAATGAACACTATAGGAAGAGATTATATTTCATAGGGAAAATAGTGCTGACCATTGAATGGTGTAGGCACAGAGATATTCTATTTGGAAATCTGAATGATTCTGTAGCTTCCAATTTTCACCTGGCATTGATCATTTAATAGTTACCCAAACACACAGAGCAGACCTTCGCAAAGGATTTGGAATGCCCACCTTTACCTACCCTTACCTTTACCATGGTGAACAGGATCTCCCATTTATTCTGAAATAAAGGATCCTTTCCTGCTAGGTAGTGGAGTATAAAGTTTGTTTCCCACAGCATACAGCATCCCTGAGGCAGCAGTTGTATATAAAAGTTTCATATTCCAGTGTGAATATATTGCTTATTGTACAGAACCCCTATGCAAACTGGTGCTTGTCATATTTTAAATGCCATATTTTAAATGCCCTGCTGCTCCATGAGTGAGGAGCCCAGCCAACACTCTTAGTAGTCACTTTGCACTTCATGCCACGCTGGCCTGGCTCCCAACCACAAGCTGGTGTGGAGCTCCCCAATGCAGGAGACACGGTTTTCAGGATTTTACTCATAGAAAAGATACAGACTCCAATTACAGAAGCTGAAAGAATACTCGCCTAAATAGTTAGAGTGCAGCGTGTGTAACAAACAATTGTGGCAGAGCCAAGCCTCCAAACACTCTCATCCTGCTCATGGGTGAAATACAAATACAATGAAGTGTTGAGCATCTATTATTAGAAGGGTTCACTGACAAAACAAAAACTGAAGGTTGGGCGGGAACTGCAGAAGTGTATCAACTAGTAATTTCAAAATTAATTTCCTGATCCCGCAATCACACATGTGCATAACTTTACCCCCATGAGTATTGGCTGGAAAGTTAGGCATGTGCTTAAGGTTTTGCAGGTTCTGTTCCTAAGAGGAACAGGAAACTACCCTCTTCATTCTGACAATATGAGCAGGGCAAAATTTCAGGTACTGCCAAACAGTTTACTGCCACCAAATGAATAGAATTATTAAAAAGCTGACATGTAGTCTAATCAAGCAAGCCTGTAAATATGTGTCATCCAGCTGTCTTTGTTTTGTAAAGACAACCATCCAACTGGTATAAGCAGCAGCCAGACATTAAACACTTCAGAAATCAGATATGACAGGGGCTGAATAAGCAGAAATATTTCTACATAGTGAATACTGGTTAAAAAAATCAAACTTGGCACAAATAGTAAATCATACAGCAAGCTGCACACATGGCCTATGACAACTGGAGAATCCTCTCTGGCCACTAACTGCCAGACTATTTGTAAAATGTGTATTGACCATTTCATACTAGCATTACAGATCTGAAAATGCACCTACCGTAGTTTTATATCTCACTAAAATTAACTAAGCAATTTTGTTTTGCACCAATTTAAAATAATCTGCAGGATTTAAGTGAAGCGAGGGGAAAAAAAAACCCGACAAACTCTTATAAAGTCAAACTCAGCAAATGAGCTCAATTAGAGACACCTTCCCAGCTCCAATCAAGCTTCAGAAGCTCATCCTTGGGACCCAATTGGTTCCTCAATAATAGTAGTTTTTTTTTCCCCTCCCTCCACAGATTAACCTGTATAAAGAGCTCAAGGAAGTGTTGCATGCTAAAGGGTAAAGGATGGATTTCACAGACACCAAGCTTAGCTACTGACACATTTCAGTGTGGCTGGTGGATGTACAACCAACCAACCACCCTTTCTGCATCTTCATGTAAACACACGCACGGAGGAGAATACCTACCACCCAGCCTTATTGAACAGCGTGAGCAAAGAGTCAGCACTTGAGGCATAGCACATCCAGTCTGGTGGTGTCTCGGGCCAGGGACAGGTGAGGAACAGTCAGAGGAGAGCCAGAAGAAGAAATTCATGGAAAGTGACGTTAGCATGAGTATAGAAATGTGAATGCAATAACTGAACTTAATGGGATTCCTGGGTTCAGCTCAATAGCCAGCGATTGACAGCTGAGCTGGCTATTGGTGACAAGACACCTAGGTTTCTATTCAAGGGGAAGTTTGGCACCTGTTTTGACACAGCAAGTCCTATCCTAAGTAAGATGCACATTCTTCTCCCTGTTTCAGTGCCTGCCTTTCCCAGAACCAGGCTTCACAGGGAATGACGTAAGAGCACAGGCAGCCCAGGTGCCTCAGTTACTGCAGTTCCAGTCTCTCCCAGTGGTGTTGATTGTAGGGGAGATTCTCCCGCTCGAGCTGAAACCCCCACAAATACGGATCCCTTGCAGGATGTCCAGCACTGACAGGCCCTTGGGAGAAGGGGACCTGCGGCACCTGCTGAAGCTATACCGCACGGAGATCTCCATGGCTGTGGATGACGTTTTCCCATTGCTTCATGGACTTGCTGATCATGATGTTGTCACAGAGGAGATGTTCAAGGTGAGAAGAACACTGGCACTCCATGCTAAGTGACCTCCTCAGGTCTAATGTCTGAGGCAATTTTCTAGTGAGGATTCTAACCCTAGAAGCAGTTTGAATGTGGAAACTTGTAAATCTGGAAGAACGGGTCTCAGAGATGTGAGGAGCTGTAAAACTGATTGTCAATGTCTTTTGGGGGTGGAGGAAAGTGTCGTATTTTAAGCTCACTTTGGAAATTACTGGGGTTATGACTACATTCCTTCAGGACTGGGCAATGATTGTGCACTGCTCTGTATGTGCACATGTATGTATACATGTGCATGCATATAAACCAAGACTTTCAAGTAACTAGTGATTATGGGTGCCCCTTACAGGAGCAGGAGTTTCAGAAAGTCCTGAGTACCCACCATCTGAAAGTCAGGTGTCAGGCTGAGCACCCCAAACCACTGGGCATTTATGAAAAGCTTGAGTGGAGCTCCAGGTTTATACTCTTGGAAAGGAATTGGAAAAACTGGAAATATTCCACTGAGGGATGAGGTGTATTTCCTTGGTCTGTATCTGACACTCCGATTCCCTTCCCCACTGCAGCTAGCTGGGAGTCCTATCAGCAAGGATGATGTTACTGGCACAAGCTAGTGCAGATAGTGTGGAACCCCAAGGGCTGGGCCTGTGGGGAGAGACATTTGAAATGTAGTTGTAGTAAAACTGCCTGGTGAGTTATATATAATGCTTAAGGTTAAAATAGGGAAGGAGAAACAACTGGAGGATACACGCTGCAGAGCGGACTTCCTTTTTCAGCTGCCCTCCCCAGAGGGTGGAGACTGCTGAGTCTTACCTGGGGGCAGTGTTTTCCGGAGTTTTCTCTTGAATCAGCAGAGGCCATAATTCCTGCAGGTGGCTGCTGGACTCTATTTGAGTCATTAGGTGGGGCTTTGAAATGCTGCTATTTTTATTCTTACACAGCATATCCTTCTGTTTGGAGTGTAATCAGGGCCGGATTAACCTTTCATGGACCCGGCATCAAACAGATTTGTGGGCCCCCGTGGAAGCAATGGAGCATGGCGTGGGGAGGTCGGTCCCCAGAGCGAGGGGCCAGCCACAGGCAGTGGGGGCATGGCATGGCAGGGGAAGCCCCGCTCAGCCCAGTGCCAGGGCACTGCTTACAAAGCGGCAGTTGCCAGATGCCCAGTGGCCTGCACGGGGGCAGGCCCATGCCATACCACACAGCTCCCCCTACCCCCTGTTCTGGCCCCTTGGGAGTGGCGTGATCAGCCAGGTCAGGGCCTGCCCAGCCGGGCTCCCTCAAGATGCACTTGCCTGGAGGGCTCCAGCCAAGCCCCCCACACTGTCTGCCCCTTCAGTTGGCTGAGACTGTCCAGGCTTCTGCACCAGTCCCAGGCGGCTCAGCTCCAGGGAGACAGGCGGAGCCTCACAGGCAGTCGGAAGCAGAGACTGCCCAGAGCCAGAGGTGTGCTGGGGTCCAGCCAGGGGGCTGGGAGGAGCCCTTGACCAGCCTGCAGGCAGGCCAAGAGAAGCAAGTGGTGGGCGGGAGGACCCAGCGGGGTCTCAGGGCACAGTGCAAGCAGAGCAGGCTGGGGCCCCTTCTGAGCATGGGCTACTGGAGCCATTGTAAGCCCGGAACTGACAATACTGCAAGGAAGTCAGCATGGCAGTCCCCCCTCCCCCAAGGAGCAGAAGTTAAATACTCTGTGTGTTTGTTGTAATTCTGGTTTGTTTGGTTTTGGATGGTTTCTTAGTGGGGGGCCCCTATATCCTCTTGGCTGGAATAGATCAGGTGAAAAGTGTTTCCATGGTGGGAACACATACACACAAATAAAAGGGGGAAACAGCATGAGGAGGAAGGGGGAGCGGATTGGATGAAACTAAAAGGGGTAGAGCCAAGTAATTATAAAGCTGATCTCTGGTGCTAGAGGCTCAGTCTCAGTTATTAGAATTTAGTGTTGGTCAGATTGCAGGTCAGATGCACTTTTGCCTTTAACACCAATTTTTAGGAAATGGTGGCTATTTTATAGGATGGTTGTTAAGGGAATGTTGTAAGTCAACTTAATGTACTTTTTAGGGGCTCTTTGATTAAAGTCCTTTGCTTCTATATTTACAATGGACTCTTGGCTTCTTTCTGCCCCTCCTCTGCTGTTTTCATGACTCACCCCCCCCTCCCCACCTCTTATGCTACAATGATAAAGTGACTGTGTCATCAGCTCTAGGCAATACAATTTCAAATCTTATGCTATTTGTCAAACATGGTTTCAGCCTCATTCAGTCCATCCTAGGGTCTAACTCCACCCCCCCCCCCCCCACAACACAACACGGCCTACCCCAGCGCCCCATTGCATGTGATCTTTATGCTTTCCTTTAATGGCTGACTAAAGCATCCATTCATGCACACCCAGGCACCACTGGGGGAGAAGGTGCTAGGTGCTGTACCCAGGGCTCCCTCTTTGCCCAGAGCTTGCATTACACAGCATGGGTCCAGCACAGCCGTGGAGGGAAGGGAGGCATGGGAACAGGAGGGATGCCCTTGAGAATTGAACATTTGATTACACTGCTCTTTTTGTTCTTGAAGGAAACACTGAGTTTGAAGGAGAGGGAGGGTTCTCACAAGGCCTTCCATGCCATGCTGACATGGCTACTGAACCGGGATTCATCTTCCATCCAGGACTTCTGGAGGGTCCTCTTCAAGGATTACAACCTGGAGAGATACTCCAAGCTCCAGCCTATTCAGAGCAACTTTCCCAAAGGTAGGAGGGTGCTCAGATGGACTGTGAAGAGAACTCCCTACCTAGCAGGCCTATGCTCCATGAGGGTCCAATTCCAGCCCCAGGAGAGGTGCACAATGACAGCCATCAGTCCAGAAATGAAGTGCACAGGGAATAGGGTGGGAGGGGAGACGCAAGCAGTGATTGTCTCAGTAACGATCAGCACCAAAGGGTGAACTTGCACCAGATCACTGGGGAACTTAAGAAATCTAGAGCCCCAGCAAAGCACTGGGCAGTTTGGAGTGTCCCCACCCTAATGCCAATCTCTCTGCTGTCATTCTTTCTAGATGTGGATCTCAGCAGACAGCGCCGGGGGAGGAAACCACCCCCCAGCCCCAAGATGTTGGTGCAGCACAAACAGCAGCCGAAGAGGAAAGCACCAGAGGAACGGGACTCTCCCCAGCCAGCTCAGCCCTTGCTGAAATGCAACTCAAATCCTGGTACAGAGCCTCTTTCACTGCCTGGCCCATGCTGGATCCTGAGCCGTGCTGGTACACAGCCTCCCAAACCCATCAACCAAATATCTCACCAGGCCCTTCTTACGTTCACAATTCCCCCAGGCTCTATAGGCAATGAAGAACAGCTGTCCTGTTTTGGACCTTCAAGCAGCTCTTCCCACTTGGGTCCAACAGCTTCTCTCCTGGCTTCTTGTAGGCCTCAAGTAGCTCCCCATCCCCTCTGCAGCTATCTAAATGGAGTGGGGAAGAGAGGTCTGCATTCTGCTGCCCAGCCAGGCAAGGGAGCAGATCAAAGTCCCAGCTAGGGGCTTGTGATCAGGCAGAGATTTGGCTGGGCCTTGCAGGGAGATGCTAGTTGTCGGGGGGAGGGGCGGCAGGAGCAGTAAGGAAGGATGAGATGGAGAATGTAGAAATGAAGCAGGAAATGGAAAGAATGGCGGAGAACCAGGATGACTGGAAGAAGGGATGGAAGGAGAGGAAGAAGAGAGGAGAAAAGAATGAAGATTGAGTATTTTAAGAATGGAGATAGAGGAGAGGAAAAGAGAGCTGAAAGGAGAGAACCTAACAGAATGGAGAGAGAAAGGAAGGAAAAGTGGTAGATGGAAGAAGAGGAAAAAGAATAAAGAGTTAAAGAAAATGTAAGAAAAGTCACATTGGATATTTTTCAAAAAGCTCAGCTCTAGGATTTATTTGGGGACAAGTCCCTGGCCTGTCCTATACAGGGGGTCAGACTGGATGATCACAGTGGCCCCCTCTGGCCTTAGAATCTACAAATCTCTTTAAAGTTCATATAAATCCATAATATACATTGCAGGGAGATGCAATCATTTATTTATGGTCTTTGGACTTCAGCTGAGTTTCTAAAGCTGCCCATTGTGCCCAGAGGTGTGCACCATGACTGCATGTGCAAGAAGGAATGTAACCACTTTCAATAAGGAGTTCTTACTGCTGACATAGTTTCTCTTACACCCCAGCAGGTGCAATCTAAGCACCTAGATCTGGTTGCTCATGTTGGAGCATTCACCATCCCTGCCTACTGTTCCAGTTTCTTGTAAGGTTTCCATTATCTAACCAGGAGGCGAATTAAGAGCGCTTTCTAATAACATCCAATGTGTACCCTTGTCTCTAATCCATATTATAATCCCACAGGGACCCTGCCAAAGGCAAAAGCTGTAAAGAAACCAGAAGGTGTGGAGATCCAGCGTTTCCCTCTGGGAAATGGTGAGTGATGTGTCTTACCCCATCAATGAGGTTTCCTCTCAGCCCTGTTTGAAGAAATCTTTGTTGTTAGCACCATCCAGCAATGAACAGGCTAAAACCATTCCTGAGCTGGGTGTCACTGGGCCTCCTTCAGCATGGAAAGAGAATCCATCACCCTGCAGAGCAATGGCCCCTGTGAGTGCTAGTTGATTGGCATCTCCCATACACACCATTAGCTTAAGTAAAATGTCTCAGGGAAGCAGCAGCTCCCAGAACCAGGTGACAAGTGCCGCACCACACAGGCATCTCAAAGGGTTAGGTGGCAGCATGCTGGTATAAGGCGATGGGAAAGATCAGGGTTCAGCGGGCGAAGGGAGGATTCTTAGTGTTTGTGAAGCTAAAAGACTAGTAGAAAAGGATTAAGAAAACCCAGCAACCCATCAACTGCACAGCTTTGCCAACACACCTTGGGCACATCTTGCTCCAAAGCTGGGCCTGGCTGGTGTGCAGATACTTTCAGTGATGCCCTGTAATGTGTGATATGACCAATGATTTACTACGGACTAGACTGAGCCCACCAATCTCCTTTCATTTGAAATCAAATCCCTATTTAAACTGACCTCCCCAGATGCTGATCTCAGCAGGTGGGGAAGAGAGGTCTGCATTCTACTGCCCAGCCAGGCCTGGGACCAGATCAAGTGGCCAGCCAAGGGCTTGTGATCTAGCAGAGATTGGGACGGGCCTTGCAGGGATATGCAGTCATCACGGTTGGGGGAGCCCCTGATTGGGGTCATCAGGTTGTATTTAATGCCTTGCCAGTTTTTAAAATACTTCAAACCATAGCCCTCCCCCATCCCTTGGGAGAATATATGTACAAAGGCCTCGTGTTTCATTGATAATGACTGTTTTAAAACCATAGGCATTCAGAGTATGGCTGCCTCAGTCCAGAGGGCTGTTACTGTGTCATCCAGTGAACTACCAGTGAGCTGCGGGGCTGTAGAAGGAATTCTCATCAAACAGGTGTTTGAGTCAGGTAGATATGCCAATGTTCTTGGGACAGGAAATCATGAACTTGGGGCTGGTAGTGACTATAATGAGACACACAGCTGAGTATCTAGGGAGTTCAAGAACAGTGCTCATGACAACAATGTGGGCCAATTCCATTCCAGGTTTTTCCCCTTCCTGAGGACAGCCTGGTTCCAGGGGACAGATTTAGTTCAGGTTAATCAGAGTGAAAGAACCCTCCTTGAAGCTAGAAACCACCCAGGCAATTACAGGTAGGGCAAGATTTCAGTGCTTGCTGGCAGAGGGGCTAGTAGGGTGGATGGTGGGGCCGGCAGGGTGGGCCTGGGGAGGGTGAGTTAGCAGATCAGACCAGCCAGAGGGCTCTGTAAGTAGCATACACTGGTGGAAAGTGTGGATGGCTGTGGGAAGAAGAACAGAGACACGGATAGGGTCAGCATTGGGGAGGAGATGGGATATTGGGAGATGGGGAAACCCCCAAGGGAGTCCCGGTTCAGGTGGAAAGTATAGAGGTACTGTAACCCTGGACTGGGAGACCCCCTCCTCCTAGCATAGATGGTCTTTAATTTTTTAAAAGTCACTGGCAGAATATAAACAAACACAGCCTTCTGGCTACCCCTGCCTGCGTAAGGAGGATGGAGTTGTGAGCAGTAGTTGTTGTGATGTGGGCATGTACGTAGCATCCTGCTATGGTGCACAAGAGTTATTTTTGCAGCAACGTGAAGTAGCAAGTGGCAGCAGGACCCAGCACAACACCTTGCTGGGCCAGCTGGACAGGTGGTATCCTGCCCCATGATTCTCACTAACAGGCTGCACATGGCAGGATGTGCAGCTACCAGCCACTGTCCGTGCTGTGCTCTCTGCCCTATCACTAGGATTTGGCCCTTGAGACGTGAGCATATCGTGTGAATGATTCTTGACAAAGCCTTTGCAGGTCAGATCCTTCATTTACCTGCCAAGCCTTGGGCTCAGGATTACGTTCTCTGATAAGAGTCCATCCCATCGCTAGCAGCTAAACAGGGAACTGAATTCCTGCCTGCGACATTTTCTGGGGCCCGTGGTGTCATCAGCTGCTTCAGAGGAAGTGCTGACTCCTGAACTGGGCTCTGGGAGGGAAATAGAGAAGATGGTTTTCAAACATTTCTAAAATGTAATGCTTTTACGCCTGTTCTGCTTGAACTCCGGCGTCCTTACCACGTTAACAACGAAACCTTCCCCTGTACCCGAGCATCATTCAAACAGCATGTGCGTGTGCTCCCAGCACACAACTTACATAAGCGAGTGTCCTCTCTTGCAGGGGGCTCCAAGAAATGTGTGAAAGTTGGAGGCGAGTTTTATGCACCAAGCAAGTTTGAGGAACCTGGGGGAAAGAACAAAAGCCGAAGCCTGAAGCCCAGTGTGCGAGCCAAGGGATTTCAAGGGCCCCAATATGTATGCTTTCAGCAAACACAAGTTGTTTTTACATCTTTGTCCTGTTTGAGTCCTCTTTGCAGTAAGGGGTTTCACACACTGCGCTGGTTCCACCCATACAGCTCAGTTCAGCCTTGTCCTTTTTCTTCATAAACTATCGAGCAGGTTTGTGCTTGGCTTGGCCCTGGGCAGGTCGGGCAGACCTCGTGCTGAATGTGAAAGGTGTGAGTGGTTTTCTAACCTCTCCCTATTCTCTGAACCAGCTTGGCCTAAAGTGCTCTCAGAGCAGTGTTCTTCCCGCAGCACAACAGCTTCTCCAGCCAGTTGGCACAAGTCAGATTCCATTGCAGGAGAACACAGGATGCTCTAGAGTCTAGACTTAGCATCTGTCTGAGACAGGACATGCAACTATGGGATGTGCATTTATACAGCCAGACTGATTACAGCAGCATTTCCTGCCTCACCCCCTGTCCATCTCACTCTGCAGAATGGGGAGCTGAAAATAAACTCACAGAGCAGCCTCCACGTCACCCCTGTTCACACCATGGATCAAACCCTCCACCAGGTAAAAACTTACTGGGGAGCTGAGCTCTTCCCTTCTGCCAGGAGCAGGCAAACTGTTTCTGTCCAGTGTCACTCCCTCCTCCTCCAGGGCGAATTTTCCAAACGTTGTGGAGGGCCCACATCTTGTTTTCATTGATTCTCTCATGGTGGGTAGCAGTGTGCCTCTCTGCTACATGACCTTGTCTCAGTGAGAGTGAGATTCTCCTGTTGAGCCTCAGGGTGCTGCATGGAATTAGTACATGACAAGTCTCTGATTTCCTCAATCTCTGGTTTCCTCAGCCTGGTAGTCTTGCTACCAGAGAGGCGGAGACACAAGGGTTTGGTCAGGACAAACATTTGCTAGTGAAAAGCCCCCTGCCCCGGGCAAACTGGAATTCCCCAGAAGATTCCAAAGTGAAACAGCCACCATTTCCATCCACTGCCCAGCCCAAGAGCTCCCTGCTTAACTGATGGTCTGTGTGTGGGCATTAGACCTACATGTTGAAAGTGTAAAATGGGGAAAGGTTTTCAGAGCTTCCCTGCAGGCTGTCAGATGTGTTGTATAACCCATGGAGACAAGTGTCTGTTGAATTTGTGGGATTCTGGAGCTTGGAATTAAGGATGAAGCATTCACTGCTTTAATTCCTTGCCAGATCCCCAGCAAGGAAGCACCTGCCAGGTGTAATGTCTCTGAAATACCATAGACAGTCCCTGGCTACAGAAGTCAGGCAGGCTTCTGTTATAATGCTACATCTGCCAGCCAGCTGTACTACATACTGTCCCCTGAGCATTCACCGCCCTTGGCTCCTCAGCTCTGTATTCTGTTTAGTCATCCTGTAGGGAGGAGAGAGATTTTCTGAAGTCCAGGATACTAATGTTTTACTCCAGTTATTGTTTTGTGATATCTGATAGCAAGGATTCACCAGTTGGTCACCTGTGCTGGAACATGACCCTTTATAAGAGACCAAGCCCAGTTTGTCCTGCGGTATACTGGATTGCTCTGTGCTAGTGTAACAGATCACCATAGTTATAGCAAGGGAGAAGTTGGCTTTGAGTCTCTGTAATTTTGCTTTCTGTTACATTGTGCGCTATTTGCCTCCCTGGGTCAGAAGAACGATGATGAATGTGCAGTGTGCAGGGATGGTGGGGAGCTGATCTGCTGTGACGGCTGCCCCAAAGCTTTCCATCTGGCCTGCCTCGTGCCCCCACTGACAGAAATTCCAAGGTAATAACAAGCACTCCCAGGCACACTCCCCACAGCGAGTATTTACTGCTCTATTACCCCATCAGCTCACTCTGGTCCAAGGGTAGGGGGAAGACACAGGATTTTCAAAGTGCTCAGTGCTGGGCTAAAAAAATGCTGAAATAATTTTGCATTATTTTGCCTGATTTTCTTAAATATATTTAAAATAAGAAACAAAACTTTTTTGTCCTAAATATAGGAAGGCTTCCCTATTCCCTAAACATAGGATTTATTTGGGGATTGGTCCTGCTTTGAGCAGGGGGTTGGACTAGATGACCTCCTGAGATCCCTTCCAACCCTGATATTCTATGATTCCAACAGAGGCAGAGACCTTGGGTACTTGTGGGGCCTACATGCAGGGTCAGGTCCTTAGCAAGTGTAAATCAGCATAGCTTCACTGTAATTCATTGCTGTTCACAGAAATGGCTACTAGCCAGTACTGTTGCTTTACACAACTGTGACCAATCAGTTGAGTCTCCAGAAAAAATCCCTTGTATCTATAAGAAAGCACCACTGCAGTAAATGCAGGTTGGCTTTGCTTTCTCATTTCTTTTGTTCCACCTAAACATTTGCTTACCTATTTCTTTACCGTCTGACTTTGGACAGCGGGACATGGAGGTGCATCTCCTGCTCAACTGAGAAAGTGAAGCAGGACCAGCGCATAGAAGAGGAGCAGGTCAGAGAGCCACCATCTGAGACACAGGTATAGCTAGGAGCCTTGCTTCACCAAACTTAGCCACGTCCAACCACTCCTCTATCGATATCCCCACACCGCTCTTCTTCTGTGCCCTAGATAGAAATTGGGCAAAATGGGAGGATTATGTTCCAGGTGCTGCTGGGATTACCCTGCCTTGTATGTAATGTGACATGTGAACCCCCCTACGGCCACCCTCCTCTGTCCCTTCTACTTATACAAGAAAGGATGGGCAAGATTTTGCTCAGAGTTTTTTCCCAGTCTGTTGGGATGGTTCGCTTCCCTCAGTAGGGATGAATTCTTTGAGGGTGTCAACAAGCACATGGAGGAGGGTGATCCAGTTAGCACAGTGTACTTGGGATTTTCAGAAAGCCTTTGACAAGGTCCCTCACCAACAGCTCTTAAGGAAGCAAAGTGGTCATAGGATAAGAGAGAAGGTCCTCTTTTGGGTCAGTAAGTGATTAAAAGATAGGAAGCAAAGAGTAGGAATAAATGATCAGTTTTCACAAATGGGTGACTGGGCAACAAAATGGCAGATGAAATTCAACATTGGTAAATGCAAAGTAATGCACATTGGAAAAAAATAATCCCAACTGCACATAAAATGACGGGCTCTAAATTAGCTGTTATTAATCAAGATTTTAAAGTAATTGTTCACAGTTCTCTAAAAACTTCAGCTCAATGCACAGCAGCAGTCAAAAAGGTGAACAGAGTGCTAGGAAATACCAGGAAAGGATAGAAAATACCATAATGCCATTATATAAATCCATGTTATTTCATGTTACTGTTTTCAGTTCTGGTTTCCCCATCTCAAAAATGTTATAGTGCAACTGGAAAAGTTCAGAGAAGGGCACAAAAGTGATCAAGGGAATGGAAAGGCTTCCATACAAGGATAGACTAAAGATTAGGACTGTTCCGTTTAGAAAGGAGATGGTTAAGGGGGGATGACAGAGGTCTATAAAATCATGAATGTTGAGTAAACAATGAATAGAAAAGTTCTATTTACCCTTTCCCACAATACAAAAACCAGGGATCACTCGAGGAAATGAATAGGCTTAACAGGTTTAATACAAACAAGAGGAAGTACTTTTTCATATAATGCACAATTAACCTGTGGACTTCATAGCCAGGGGATGTTGTGAAGGCCAAAAGTGTAACTGGGATCAAAAAAATAATTAGATAAGTTCATGGAGGATAAGGTATCAATAGCTATTAGCCAAGATGGTCAGGGACCCAACCCCAAGCTTGGGACAACCCAGGACCTCTGACTACCAGGAAGAGAAGATGGGGCGGATCACTCCAAATACCCTGTTCTGTGCACTCCTCCTGAAGCTCTGGTACCGGCATACTGGCCTAGAGGGACCATCAGTCTAACTCAGTATAGCCATCCAGGAGACTGAAGTGCCTCTATACAGAACTGTCATCATCAGATCCACCTGCAGGGGCCTGAGGTGCCTCCTCTGGAGGGACTAACTAACGACACTTCTGTTTGTGCCTAGAAGGGTCTGTATGGACAGAGGGCAGCTGGAGACAGAGAGAGGATTCTTATCAAAGAACCTACGCCAGGCTCCGATGCCTCATTCACCTTCAAACAACCTCTGCCCCCTGCGCCTTCCCACTCACCAGTACCAGTGGTAATGCCAGCCTCAACCCTCCAGCTCCTGTCAAGTCTGGGCCTGGAGAGACAGCTAGTTTGTGGCTCTGCTTTCCATGTGATTTTCAACCACCTTATTCTACAGGGCCTTTAAAACCATGGTGTGCACAGAGTTCAGATTCAGAGAGTATGTTCAGCATATCTGAGCTGGCTATAAGGCATATTCAGCTTATCCCCAGCAGTACAAATGTACCCCAAAATACTCCATGGAGTTGCCACCCCAGTGCTCAGAGCAGCAGGTGTGGGGTCAGTGTGTGTGTCCTGTAAAGCAGAGCATGCACCATGCCTGCTGCAAAGTGGGGGAAAGAAGGCAGGGAGAGGAGAAGGGGCCAGCGGCAGAGGAGGCACTGCACCTAAAAAGGAGGTGGGCTGGTAGGGGTGGTCAGAGCACATATAGCCAGCAGGCCCCATGACTGAGCCGGAATATGAGTGTGATGGGATCCCCCACAGTGTACAGCCTGGGACTGTGAGACTGCTGTGTCCCCTTAACGCTCTCCAGCCTGGGCTGTCTCTCACAATGCTTTGCTAGCGACAAGCAGCAAACCCCTCCAGGTCCTGTGATCACTCAGCACAAAAGCATGTGGAGTCCCCACCTAGCTAGATTGCATGAATGCTCCTAGAGCCACTCATGAATCACACAGAGAAAGGCACCAGAGGCAAATCCCCCCAGCTCCCAGCACTGTACCTCAGGAATATACTGTCTTGTAAGATGGACAGTGCAAATTTATTAATTGGTTTACCACTTCAACAGTGGGAAGTGTATATACACCAGCCTTTGTCAAACCTGAGCAGATTTGCCACACACTTCATACAAATTCACTGGTAAAGAGTAAAACAAATTTATTGACTATAAAAGATAGGTTTTAAGTGATAGGCAAAAAGTCAGAGCTGGTTACCAAAAGAAATAAAATAACCATGCAGTCTAAACTCTCAACCCTATTAGACTGGGCAACAATTAGATCAAGCAGTTTTTCTCACCCCACTGGATATTGCAGTACTATACAGATTTCACCCCTGAAATCTGGGCCAATCTCCTCTGTTGGAGTCTTGTCATCTCAGTGTCTTAGTTGCTTGCAGAATGGGTGGGGGCAGGAGAAGGGCCCAGTATCCACTCTGCCTGTTTTATATCCTCTGTCCATGCGCTTGGAAAACACAAGTCTAGGCATGTCTGAGAGCATTGCTGACTCTCCCAGCAAGGTTGAACAATTCCCCTGGTGTGGCCTCATGCAGGTGAGTCATTGAATTGTAGTTCCCTTTCTGGACAAAGGTTGTTGATGGGTTGTTTGAAACCCTGCCTGGGTGCTGGTTACTTTCCTTGCTGTTGCTTCTGGGGAGCTAATGTCTGGCTGATTCCCCAATTTACAGCATGTTTTAGTGACAACTATACTACACAATTCTCATGACTTCATATGCATTAATGATATACCTATATAGATAGAGAAATGACTCAGCAGATCATAACCTGATACCTTACAAGGCAAGCTTTATAAGTAAGATCACAATTATATAAAAATGAGGCATATGGGGGTTACAGGACACTCCCCCAAGGTATAGAATGTCACAGTGGGGCTGAGTATAAAATCCAAATTCTCCACCTTTCCTTTCCACAGAAACTGACAGTTGGTGAGAAATGTGGAGTCTGCAGGGGTGAAGGAGACATGACCTACTGTGCCCAGTGCTTCAAGGCGTTCCACGCCAACTGCCACTTCCCTGCCCAAGCAGAGCGGCTCAGGTGAGGTGCACGACTGCAAAATCATTGCCGTCTCCCACCTGGGTGTACCTGATTTAATCCAGAAACAGGTATTTTGTCTATTATTTTACAAGGGATAAGTTACACTCGCTGGACACTCTGTTCTCCAGTTTCTCAAGATCAAAAGTACATTTGATTCTCTCAAATCTCTGGTAGCTCCCCATGACTCTAGTACTTTGCACTCATGCTCTATGTTCCAGACCCCATGCACACACACTATATTCCACTATGGGGTCTGGCCAGTCTTTAGAAGCTAAAGGCTACTGGCTTGCTGTCGAAGATGGCACTGTCTTAAATCCTTCATAGTACTCTGCCTCACTTATCTTTTCTGATCCAAAATAGCAACACATACAAAGGCTCTCCTTAATTTTTCCAGTCTGCAGGGTGATGCTTTGACTAGGATCCATAATCTTTATCTTCTGTTCCAGTGAAATCTTGCTATGCAAGTCCTGCTCTGGCAGCTCTGGAACCAGTGGCCTGGAGGGAACAGTGACCTCAAATAACCATGCACTAAGAGCAGCAAAGGTCAGTACTTTTCTGCAGTGCATGTGGAAGTCCTAGATGACATTTTTAGGGCTACTTAGCAAAGTGCGTATCAGTGGGAGCAACCTCTTCCAGCAGATGCTTAGCCCTTCTGTATCATCTTCCAACAAGGACTCTCAAAGCACTTCACAAATACAGGTATACTTATAGTAGCCTTGCGAGGCAGGAAAGCTCCAGTTTCTTTTACAAATGATGAAATGGAGGCAGAGAGAAGTTGTGCTCTACCTAGATCTGTGGGGGAACAGAATCCAGATCACATGACTTACAGTCATGTGCTTTAACCACAAGCCCAACCTTCCTAGCTGATCCACGTCTTCTGTAAAGCACCATACACATGACTAGGGCTACAGTATAACATGCTTATCATAAGAGTAACAAGATTCACAGTTCCCCTGAACTTAGTACACAATTCCAAGTCCATGTGGTTAAGGGAATCCCCAGTACAGCCTGGTATAGACTGGAAGTCAAATTTTTAGAAGCCCTTTTCAGAATGTTACCAGAGAAGCACATATCGCAGTATATCACTTCATAGACATTGCCACACCTACTAATCACTCTAATGATTGCAGAGAAGACATAGCCAGTCACCATGCCAATATTCACTGCAAGAACCTTAGTCATTCAGGACCAGAAGGGACCACCATGCTAATCCAAGTAATGAAAGCATAACCAGGATGGTCACATTTACTGACCCTCCAATAATCTTCAGAAGTTTGAGAGCTCAAGACACACAATCTGGCTCAAATGGTGGCCCCTGCTGGAGGATAGGGATTCTGCCCTGATCCCTCCTAACAGGGCTAAAGCCCTTAGACCTCCCTCTCTGCAGAACAGAAACCACTAATCTCACTACCCCACCTGAGCCCTGAGCTCTCCTCCACCCCCTGCCCAGTCTGATAGGCAGAAAATGGGGACAAGGGCTCTGCAAGCCACACTTTACCTGTAAAGGAGCCACAGGTGGCTCACAAACCACAGTTTGGCCATGCCTGGCATAATCATCTGTGTAACATCCCTGCTCTGGCTTAGGTTCTTGTGAGTTTAGCACCACTTTGTTCCCAATTACCAACTGTCTTCCAAGCAAACTTTATGGAGCAACAAGTGTCTTTAATTCTCAGTAACAGATGAGCTTGACTGGAATTGATTCTCCTCTTGGTTACAGAAGGCTTATGTTGGTATAACTCCATTGATGACAATGGTATTACTCCATCATAAACCAGTGTAACTGGATAGAGACTCAGACCGATTGCATTTAACGTTTCACCTTCATGTTGGGAAACTGAACAGTCTGGCCATGTTCTTGATTCCAGGCAGTGGAAGAATCTGCTGGGAATGACCCAATCCTGAATAAAGAAGAGCTGGACTCTCTCCTGGGTGAGGTAATAAACCATTTCATCTTCTCATCTCTCCGATTTTATTTTATGCAAGAAAATAGTCCACAATCTGAACAGAGCAGTTCCTACAGGTCCTGGAATTCAGACACTCCACTCACCTCTGTTTGCAAAGGCTCCTCACCCAATCCAGGCCTAAAAGCAGCTGGGTCCAAGTACAGAAATACTGCAACACCTTCAGCAGTCCAGGTATGACATGGGCCGTCCTGAATGGGCAGTCCTGTGTCAATGAGTATTCCCTGTAAGCCTTGTTGCACCATCAGAAACCCCTGCTGGCAAAAGGTGTAGGTTAGAGCTCCTGAGGAGCCAAGGTACAGGCTGAGGCAGGGTCAGAGTCTGAACAGGCCATTTACAAGGGCGATAATGTGTAAAGCAGGCTTATTTTTGTACACTGTGTTTGAAATCGGTGCCCATTAAAGCGGGGGACAGAGAGCAAAGGCGTGCACATGCAAGTGCCTCATAGCCAGATGAACCAGTTCTCCTAATCTTCCTCTCTCACTTGGAGAAAACCTTCTTACTGTCCTCATGAAACCCTTCCTTTGCTTTCCTGAGACGCCCTAAATACATACTACCCCTTTGTTGCCTCTGTTTTGTCTTCCAGAGCTCCTTTGATGGGATCCTGCAGTGGGCATTCCAGAACATGTCTCGTCCACTCTCAGATACTCACGGATTTTTCTCTTAGCTCCTGTTGTAAACTGTGGACATGTCATGCCAACTTGCTGCCCTCCATACATTGGACTTGACACTAATCATCTTTAAATGTCTCGTGCCGACATCTTGGGACATACGGGATTTTCCCATTGAAGGACATAAATCCACAAGGTAGATTTCAAGCATAGGAGTTTATTACACGCAGCACAGGCGGAGTGTCACCTTGCTTATTAGGCTCAGAGACACTGTCAATCAGTTGATTACAATAGAATATATAGATTTTCCATGTGTGTGGGAAAATGATGGAGTAGGCAGTTCCACACCCCGGGATAGGTTTTGCAGCAAGACAAGATAGCACATTAGCCAATGGTTAAATGGTTACGTGATGTCTCCGCCCATGGTCTCAAGTTAGCAAGTTAACATTTAATTAATAAATTGATAAATGTTATTTGTATAAAATATATATGTTGAATTCTGATTTGGGGTCCATAGAAATGGAGCAACTCTTTTGATTGTCCAAAAGGTACATTCCTAGGGGTAAAACAAAGAAACAGTGAAAGTATATGGCAATAAAGATTGTCCCCTTTATGTTTTAAGGCAGGGCATTGGTCCCTAGGAAGGGAGGTAGAAGGATGCCATATTTTATACTGACATGTGCCAACTTTTCATATACTCAAGGTTGGATCTATGGGAAGACTGTTTCCCTTCAGGAGAAACACAAGAGGAACAGGGATCCTTTGTTCAATTTGAAACATTGGATGAAACATAATTATTCAGTTATTGCTTCAACCTCTGGCATTGCTACTGACCAAGCATATCTTAGCAAAGGCAATGTTATCTTGTTTACCCCAGCTTTCTCTTAGCTATTCACTATTTGCTAGGCCTCTGGTCTCCAGACCAAACTCTGGACTTTGGGTCTGAAAAAGAACTGGCACAATCCATATACTAGGTTGTTATATAAAATGCACATGGATTTTAACCCTTCTGCCATGTTGAATCCCTGTTCATTTACTTCCACTTCTACCTCTTTATTACAGTGCTAGGCTGGTTTCAAATTAATATAATGAGGGATTCAGGGTCTAAGGGTTTCAAAAACTTCACTTCCTTAATCTACAAAGGATTATATACCATCCCTTGGATTTTTGTTTCCCTTTCTTTCCCTGTTGTATTCACAGTGTATCTGCTAATATGTTGTTGAATTTATCTCACAGGAAAATTGTTTAAGAGCTAGTAGGATTTTTTTCAGTTTTGTTTATTATTGAGTATAGAATGTAGATTTGTTCTCATTTTCCATTAAAAATAAATCTGTATGCTCCTTTTAATCTGAAATAAAAGGCATCTAGAGTGACTGACACGTTCATGTTCTTTAGCCCCTTGTAATTGGGAACAGGACAACACACAAGAGAAGGGAGGAGTATAAAAATATTGCTCGAGCATGCAGGGGTGTAATCAGGAAGGCCAAGGCACAACTGGAGTTGTAGTTAGCAAGGGATGTGAAGGGTTTCTACAGGTATGTTAGCAACAAGAAGGTCAGGGGAAGTGTGGGACCCTTACTAAATGAGGGAGGCAGTCTAGTGACAGAAGATGTGGAAAAAGCTGAAGTACTCAGTGCTTTCTTTGCCTCAGTCTTCACAGACAAGATCAGCTCCCAGACTACTGCACTGGACAACACAGTATGGGAAGGAGGTGAGCAGCCCTCAGTGGTGAAAGAACAGGTTAAAGACTATTTAGAAAAGCTGGACATGCACAAGTCCATGGGTCCAGATCTAATGCATCCCAGGGTGCTGACGGAATTGGCTGATGTGATTGCAGAGCCATTGGCCGTTATCTTTGAAAATTTGTGGTGATTGGGGGAGGTCCCAGATGATTGGAAAAAGGCAAATATAGTGCCCATCTTTAAAAAGAGAAGAAAGAGAACCTGGGGAACTACAGCCTCAGCCTTCCTCAGTCCCTGGAAAAATCATGGAGCAGGTCCTCAAGGAATCCATTTTGAAGCACTTGGAGGAGAGGAAGGTGATCAGGAACAGTCAACATGGATTCACCAAAGGGCAAGTCATGCCTGACCAACCTGATTGCCTTCTATGATGAGATAACTGGCTCTGTGGATATGGGGAAAGCAGTGGACATGTGATATATCTTGACTTTAGCAAAGCTTTTGATACAGTCTCCCACAGTATTCTTGCCAGCAAGTTAAAAAAGTATGGATTGGATGAATGGACTATAAGGTGGATAGAAAGCTGGCTAGATTGTCGGGCTCAACGGGTAGTGATCAATGGCTCAATGTCTAGTTGGCAGCTGGTATCAAGCAAGTGCCCCAGGGGTCGGTCCTGGGGCTGTTTTGTTCAACATCTTTATAATGATCTGGATGATGGATGGATTGCACCCTCAGCAAGTTCGCAGATGACACTAAGCTGGGGGAGAGGTAGATATGCTGGAGGTAGGGATAGGGTCCAGAGTGACCTAGACAAATTGGAGGATTGGGCCAAAAGAAATCTGATGAGGTTCAACAAGGACAAGTGCAGAGTCCTGCACTTAGGAAGAAGAATCCCATGCACTGCTACAGGCTGGGGACCGACTGGCTAAGCAGCAGTTCTGCAGAAAAGGACCTGGGGATTACAGTGGATGAGAAGCTGGATATGAGTCAGCAGTGTGCCCTTGTTGCCAAGAAGGCTAACGGCATATTGGGCTGCATTAGTAGGAGCATTGCCAGCAGATCGAGGGAAGTGATTATTCCCCTCTATTCAGCACTGGTGAGGCCACATCTGGAGTATTGCATCCAGTTTTGGGCCCCCCCACTACAAAAGGATGTGGACAAATTGGAGAGAGTCCAGCAGAGGGCAAAGAAAATGATATGGGGGCTGGGGCACATTACTTACGAGGAGAGGCTGAGGGAACTGTGGTTATTTAGTCTGCAGAAGAGAAGAGTGAGGGGGGATTTGATAGCAGCCTTCAAATACCTGAAGGGGGGTTCCAAAGAGGATGGAGATCAGCTGTTCTCAGTGGTAGCAGATGACAGAACACGAAGCAATGGTCTCAAGTTGCAGTGGGGGAGGTTGGGATTGGATATTAGGAAACACTATTTCACTAGGAGGATGGTGAAGCACTGGAGTGGGTTACCTAGGGAGGTAGTGGAATCTTCATCCTCAGAGGTTTTTAAGGCCTGGCTTGACAAAGCCCTGGCTGGGATGATTTAGTTGGTGATGGTCCTGCTTTGAGCAGGGGATTGGACTAGATGACCTCCTGAGGTCTCTTCCAACCCTAATATTCTGTGATTCTAAGGGGAAATTTATTTCAGTCTGTCTCCTTAGCAGTCTCTTCTCTCATTGCTTTGGACACCCCATCATTTACTCATTTGCCCAGACCTCACTCCACTAACCCCCCCATGCAAACATATCTCCACTGTGCCCTCACCTGGGGAAGGGAAATCCACTGCTGCTCAGAGGGAATTTTCTCCCTCCTCACTGCATGGCAGGGCTGTAGTAGGGGAAGCACTGAGCTGGGCTGAGGGCAATGATTAAGGTGCATTTCCACCATAGACGTCAACATTCTCTTGTGGCCTCCACACACGACACTGGGGAGCCTGAGAGTTGAGCTGCTGTGACTAGCCACAAGCATACCTGCGTCTGTGGCAAAAATGTTGGTGAAGAATGTTGTGAGAGAGGCCTCTTGGGGAATACCGAGCAATTCAAGGACAGGGAGCTGGCCACCTGGAGAACAAAGCAACACTGTTCATCAACACATTCATGTCCCTGAGTATTTGCAGCCTAATGCTCCTAACTGCAAGAGCATTGCAAATGTGGTATTGTCTTAGGGCACCCGAATAACCATAGCTCTGTCCTGGAGTGACACCATGCAAACATCAGTCTGATTAAGGCATTTGCTTTTAGTCTCCAATTAGCTGTAACTGATTTTTAAAGACACATTTTTATTTGTCTTGTGGCATCACTGCAGTGTGAAGGTTGGCCAGGTGTGCCTTCACATCTTTGGATTGCTCAAGTTTAACTGCACCTCACAATTTCCTGCATTTATATTGCTTGTGTGATAAATGAAGGGGGGAGGTAGCTCCCTTTTATGGACACCCAGCCAACCAGCTAGCTACAAAGTCCCTCTTGGTGGCTGCTTGTTTGATCTGTAAAGAGTTAAAAAAGTTCCCCAGGTAAAGAAAAGGGAGTGGGCACCTGACCAAAAGAGTAAATAGGAAGGCTAGAACTTTTTAAAATGGGGGAAAAGCTTCACCTTTGTCTCTCTGTTCTCTACGGGCTGAAGAGTCAGGGGCAGCAGCAATACCATGTAAAGTTTGGACCAGGCATGAAAAATCATCATCCATACCCAGCAGGATTCATTGGGACAGGGAATGTTTAGATAGACATGATTAGGTTTATTTATTTTATTTTCTGTAAGGCTTGTGGACTCCTCTGTGCTAACCCCAGATTCATAGACTCTGACTCTATGACTGGAAGGCATCTCAAGAGGTCGAGTCCAGTCCCCTGCCCTCATGGCAGGACCAAATACTGTCTAGACCATCCCTGATAGACATTTATCTAACCTACTCTTAAATATCTCCAGAGATGGAGATTCCACAACCTCCCTAGGCAATTTA
>NC_133776.1:58378044-58424364 GCF_003597395.2 Chelonoidis abingdonii
CCATCCACACCAACATTCCAATCATGTGTATTATCCCACCGAGTTTCAGTGATGCCAACAATGTCATAGTTGTATTTATTTATTAGAACTTCCAGTTCTTCCTGCTTATTACCCATACTTCTTGCATTTGTATATAGGCATCTAAGATACTGGTTTGATCTTGCCTCTCAGTTTTGTCCTGACCCTTTCTCTCTGCCATTATAGCCCACGCTCCCTCTTGTTTCTGACCCATCTCCCAGGTCTCCATGTTCCCCACTTACCTGTGGGCTTTGCTCACCTGTCCCTGTCGAACCTAGTTTAAAGCCCTCCTCACTAGGTTAGCCAATCAGATGCTTTTGTTTTGCTTGTAACCTTTAAGCTGAACCTCAAGAGAGCTATTTTAGTGCTTAATTTTTGGAATTGCTCCTTTAAAATCCCACAAAAGCCTAAGTTACAAATGTATTTTCTTTCTTTTTGTTTTTAATAAAATTTTCCTTTTTTAAGAACAGGATTGGATTTTTGGTGTTCTAAGAGGTTTGTTGCATATGTGTTAAATTACCTGGTGGCAACAGCTAATTTCCTTTGTTTTGTTTCTCAGCTCTTCCCCGGAGGGGGTGCGTGTGTGAAAGGGCTTGAGGATACCCCACAAGCAGGAATTCCCAAGTGTGCCTTCCTGGGATTTGAGAGGGGGTTTGCATTTGGGTGATGGCTGAATTTACCAAGCCAAGGTCAGAGGAAAGGTATTTTAATTCTAGTTTAATACAAGCCTGGAGTGGCCAGTATTAATTTTTAAAATCCTTGTGGGCCCTCACCTCCTGCACTCAAAGTGCCAAAATGGAGGATCACCCTTGACAATTAGTTTTTGTGATAACTACACCATCTATACCATGTGTTTCAGGTTGAATTACTGATAAATATGCTGAACCTTAATGTTTGTGTTTGGGAATTCCTGTTTTTAATCAAAGATCCATACTTTAAAAGCAAACAAACTCAAAGACATTAGTGTCTAACATTTCTAATTATTTGAAGATACAGTTTTCCTTCCAAAAACTCACTGAAATCTTATGCTTTGGCTACATTTAAAGAAACTGATTTAACTTCTTTTCCTACCTCTGTATCTTAATTCCATTCTGCTATAATTTTCTTAATAAAACCAACTGCACTGATTTTTTTGAACATTTTTATTTTTATCTGCTCTCATTTAAGCACATTTATCTGCAGAATATAAATCTCAGGAGTGGAATTTGATTTCCTACAGCCCCTGCATCTTCCTTGCTATCTTTTCCTGAAACACAGACCAACTTTAAGCGTACATGCCATTAGGACATTTACATTGTATATGTTAATTGTAACAATGAAATTAGTGCTGTTTTGCATGCATAGACAAATATTTGCACACATTGTGACAGCCTGTACTCCATGTTCATCACATTTACAAGACAATGATACATTTTGTACAAAGTATGATTTGTGAAGTATCATTTGAAAACTCATAATCTGCTAAACATTATTGTCCTGGTAAAATATGTGTGGCAACTTTGTATGTAATATTATAAGATTCTACTCTATGACATTGCTGTGACATGTTCCAATGTTAGAAAAACAGCCCAAAACAGTTCCTCAGAGACAAAAAGCACCTCAGCAAGGTATCAGTATAATCAAATAGACTATCACCTGGGTAAACGTCCACTCTTTGGCAGGAAGTAGGGTGTGAACAAGAAATTCACATTTTAGGCAAGGGAACAGTTGAGGGTTCCTGTGTGATAGACTGGCTGTCGCCTGTACCCCACCTGGAGATAATCCTCAAAGAGGAGAGAAAGGTGTAAGAATGGAGACCACTCAACACAAATTACCTATCTCCTCCATTCCTCTCTGCTCACAGCAGCAACACCACCTGAAAAAACACTGAACTGAGGGCGGACTCTTGACTGGGAGGCTTTCAGCAAAAAGCACGCGATCAGAAAAGCCTTTGCTTTGAATTCATTGAGCTTGCTAAATTAGCTATTAGTTTGTGTTTTATATTTTATTTTCTTTGTAATCAATTCTGACTTTTATGCCTCATGACTTGTAATCACTTAAAATCTTTCTCTTGTTAATACCCTTGTTTTATTGTTTTATCAGGGTATGTTGGGAGTGAAGTGTTTGGGAAACTCTATTTGGGATTACCTGATTTGTGCATATCATTTTCTATTATTGAAATGACAGACTTTCTATGAGCTTGTAATGCACAGAAGGAAAGAGCTGGGCAGTACAAGATACACTTTTCTGGGGACAAGCCTGGAACTGGGAATTTACTGTCACCCTGTAATGTAATATTATGACATGCTTACAATTCAGATTGGAGTGATTTTTGCATATTAGAGGCTATGTGAGAGCAGGACCAGGTATGATTGCTCTCCCCAGGTAGATCTGAGGGCACGCAGCTGTCCTTCTGTCCAGATTGTATCGTGAGGAATGTCACACACACACATACACACACTACTGTTACATATTTTGTAGCCACTTTGTACTTTTATTACTGACTTGTATTGTAGTAATTGGAGATTGCAATCAGGATAAGGGCCCTTTTCAATTTTGTATCAAAATAACCAACACGTTTGTATTCATTTCTGTCAAAACATCCTTATTTTAAAAGTTCTGGCTGCTGCCACAGAATTCAGCATCACTGATCTACAGGTGTTATAAGCAGGGAGGGAACCTCTGGTGGGAGATTGTGGGGCTGGATGCCTTGATTGTCCAGCATTAACAGCCACGCAAAAGATGGGAGACTCCTGTTCAAATCTATTCTCCCAATCAGCTCACCCGTCAGCATGTCATATTTGTGTTGCCCAATGAATGTACAATCACTGCACTATTCAACTGAGTCTTTAAAATATATACCCAAATGGCACCCTTATCTAAATAGAAATCTGGGGATTCCTACGCAGTACCATAAAAGGCCCAGTGCCTCTATAATAAATATACGATGGATTCATTGTCAGCTCATACAACGATCTCAGCCATCCCCTGGGTAGTTTACAGTTGTATTCAACCCTCTCATTGATTCAGAGTCTGGCAATCCAACCATCTCCACTTGCATCCACCTAGTATTTAAACATATGGCTCAGTCAAACTGATTGGCATTACCACACTATTGGGCTTAGTCCCTGTGACATGAGAACAGAGAGCAAGACAGTGGAATGTGCACAACTTTGCCTCCAACCATCATTGGTCTCTGGGAAGGTACCCATGTCCCACTTCCTTATGACCAGGTTTTTAAAGCTGCCCAGCTGCCTGCCTTATGCTGTGATATCCCCAGCAAGCCACCCTGCCTAACTGCCTCACTGATGGCTACAAACAGCATATTCCTCGCAATTACAAATTATTATGCAACTCTTTCTAAGCAAGCAGCTTTATTCTTAAGGTAAAAGCATTTCAGAGAAAGCATATGCAAAAACAATAGAAGTTCCTATACATATGGCCAAAACTTACCAGATGTCACTCATCAGCCTTACGGAGGCCAAGTAGGCCAAAGTCTTTCCAACTCTTTTGTTTTTGATTTCTCAGATCCTCCTTTGAACTTGATGGAAAGAGCGCTGCTTCTGACTGGATAGTGATTGGTTTTGTCAATCACAGAAAGCTTTTCTCTTCTGGTCCAAAAGGTTTGTAATCTTAATGTTGTTGTTGTCGTCAAACTAGTCCTGATGGTAGCAAGGCCAATGGATTCCTCACAAACCTCATGGATGGTCTGTTTTAGGGCTTCCCAGTCTGCTTTGACACTTGTGCTGTCATTTCCAGGTGTGCATATGGACAGTTTTTCACTGAGGAGTGTTTGGAAGTTCTCTTGGTACACTGAGGAATGAAGTCTTTGGATGTAGTATTGCGGTCTGTGAGATTTGGACTGTGTTCTATATTTCATTGCAATTCTGATGGACATGATTAACCTCACCAGACGGTGGTCAGTCCAGCAATCATCGACTCCTTCCATGACACTGGTGATTTGGATCTCTCTTCAATCCTCTGTTCTTACAATGATATAGTCTAGGAGGTGCCACTGTTTTGAGTGGGGCTGTTACCAAATTGTTTTGTACTTGTTTCTTTGTCTGAAGATTGTGTTTGTGACCACAAGGTTGTGCTGCACACATTTGCTGAGTAGAAGAATGCCATTGGAACTGGTCTTGTCCTTCCTTCCCAATGGTGCTACTCCATATGTTAGCATCTCAGCCAACTCCTGTATTAAAGTCTCCTAAAAGGATTATCTTATCTGTTTTTGGAATGGATGACAAAATATCATCAAGGTCAGTTTAGAAGGATTCTTTCTGTTCTTCTTCAGCATCAAGAGTTGGTGGATGTGCATTGATCATAGTGGCAAATGACTTATTAACCAACTGGATGTGGAGGATCATAAGGTGCTCGTTGATGCAAATAGGAAGCTCAGTCGGGCGGCTGACTAGCAGGTTTTTGATTGCAAAGCCGACACCTGTCGCTTGCTGGTTTCCTGTCCAGAAGAAAGTACACCCGCCACTCTCTTCCCTCAAGTGGCTTTCATCTGCATGTCTTGTTTCACTGAAAGCAGCAATGTCAATGCAGTACCTCGAGAGTTGTCATCAACAATTGCTCTATCTGCATTTGGGTCTTTCACTTTTTGATCTATCTAGTGGAGTACAGACATTCCAAGTTGCAAGAAACTTTTTTGGTTTTGACCACACTGGAAGTGATCCCTCTGGACATGTGAAAGCAGCAGAGAATCCTGTGGCACCTTATAGACTAACAGAGGTTTTGGAGCGTGAGCTTTCGTGGGTGAATACCCACTTCGTCAGACGCAGGTAGTGGAATATCCAGGGGCAGGTATATATACTGACTAGCAAGCAAGCTAGAGATAACAGAGGTAGTGCAGTCAGGGAGGGTGAGGCTGTCTAAAGCAGTAGAAGGTTGGAAAACAAAAGGGAGGAGAAACGGTTCTGTAAATTGGCGAAGCCATTACAAGTCTTTGTTTATCAGAGCTGAGGTGTCAAATTTGCAATGAACTGAAGCTCAGAGCAGTTTCCTCTTTAGCAGATTCTGGGTTCCCTGAAATTTTTTTGCTGCAGAGCACCTTAAAGGTCTGCTATAGGTGTGGCCAGGGAGGTTGAAGTGCTCCCTAACAGGTTTTTTGTAATATAGCCATTCCTGATATCTGATTGGTGTCACATTTATCCTTTCCGTAGTGACTGTCCAGTGGCCGATGTACATAGCAAGAGGGCAATTGCGGGCATATGAATGGCGTATACTTACATCTGTGAACGTGCAGGGTGAATGAACATGATGGATGTGGCTGATCTGGTTAGGTCTATGGTTGGTGTCACTTGTGTGTAGATATGTGGCCGAATTGTTTGGGTCATCGAGGTTTGTTGGCATGGATTGGTTCTGAGTGGAGTTACTATATGGGTGCGGTGTGCAGTTGTGGTGTGTGAGAATTACGTTTTCAGAGTTGGCAGTTGTCTGTGGCGTAGGACTGGTCTGCCACCCTAATGACCTGTGAAGTGTGGGATTCATTGTCCAGGATGGGTTGTGCTCCCTGATTGATGGTTGGAGGTTTAGCTGGGGGCTGTATGTGATGGTCCAGTGGATAGTTGTTGGTTCTTTCTTGGTTTGTCTTGCAGTAGGAGGCTTTCTGGTACTATGTCTGCTTGTTGATCTTTTCAATTCTCCTCGTGCGGTATTGTAGTTTAGAGATGCTTGGTGAGATTTTGTATGGGGTTTGGTCTCTGTCTGAAGGGGTTAGAGCAGATGCGGTTTGTACCTCTAGTGGCTTGGCTGTAGACAATGGATCGTTGTGATGTGGCGGATGGAAGCTGGAGGCATGAAGGTAGGTACTCAGTCGGTAGGTTTTCGATACTAGAGTTGGTGTTAATAGTGACCATCGCTTATTTTGCCCGTGAGTGTCTAGAAGTGCGAACTCGTGTAGATGGCCAGGCTGAGGGTTTGATGGTGGGGTGGAAGTTGTTGAATCGGTGGTTGGAATTTTTCTGAGTCTCCTTCCCATGGGTCAGATGTTGAGATGTCATCAATGTAGCGTTAAGGTAGAGAAGGGTTGATGGACGAGAAGCTGAGGAAGCGTTGTTCCAGGTCAGCCATAAAAATATTGGCGTATTGTGGGGCCATGCGGGTGCCCATAGCAGTGCCACTGATCTGGAGGTATATATTGTCATCAAACTTGAAATAGTTGTGTGTGAGTATAAAGGCATAGAGCTCAGCAGCCAGTTGTGCTGTGGCATCATCATTCTCCAGTCAGGTATTGTGGGATATAGCCTATATCCCTCTTTTAGTCCTGTCTCCATATGGGGTGAGCAGAGGGGTTCCTAAAAAGGCCTGCTCAGTCATGACCACTGTTGCTGAAAATGCCTCCCATCCCAGTACAGGGATGACGACCATCTTGCAGTCACTGCCTGTGTGTGCGTCTCTTCACCTATTCCCATCGCCACTTGCTCATCGCCGCAGGACTTTTATGGGTAGGGGTGGGGAAAAAGTTCTTCCCATGAAAGAAGCCTGTGCGTGAGTAGTTTAATGTGGAGGAGCTGATGTGCACCAGCAGCCACACAAATCCTGGCTGAAGAGGCACCTGTGTCTGGTGGCAAGGAGGTCCAAGATGACCAGGGGTTTCTCCTCCGTTGCAGTCTTTGTCTGCCTTCGCAGTCATTAAGAGGTGATCTTGCTTCATCCACCTGTTCTGACATTGAGGTCTTATACTGGGTTGTGCTGTGCTAGGCTGCACTTTGTCTAGTACTTCACCTTTGACCTTACTGCTGTAAGCTCTACCCTGACATCTGGTGGTGAGCTGTGGAAAAGGAGTTCAGGGGCTGATCTAGTTTGCATGGGGACATCCACCCTGCCTAGCATGATGAGACTGCTTGCCCAAATGGTCAATCTGGCTGCTGCGGGATCCCCAGTCTCGTTGTTATTGGGGCAGGAGTAATAAAGTGTTGTTATCCTGGTTATTGAATCAAGGACACTAGAACTGTACTTGGCATTTTATGACGGAGGGACTTGCCCTCAACTAAGTAGCACTCACTCTGCAAGGAGCATGGGTTCCAAAGCCCAGCGAATAGAGATGGGATGGGGATGTGCACCTGGTGGTGTGGGCCCTAAACACCCCTTTGAATCTTTGTCTCTCCATAGTACAACAACAGAGCTAATTCTGACTCCATTAAGAGTCTTGTTATGTGCTGTAGAGCTGAAATGGCTGATTCCTAGGTCTAAGTATCAGACATACTTTGGGCTAGTGGTTCTGGGTGTGCCAGCACTGAGGCTCCCCTGCTAACAGCTGAAATCACTAAAAAGCTAAAGTTACTAAAAGCTGAAGTCACTGAGAGCTGTGTTAAGCATGGGGGGCGGGGGGAGCTGAAGACATGGTGAGCGGCTAGCAGGGTGGCTGGTGGAGAGACATGGCAATTGGGCGTTGATGTGAGCAATGGAGCATGAAAGTAGCCCCCATATCTCCCCCCCCTTCCACTCAGGCTGGGAGGTAAACTCTGCAGATGAACTTCTGAACTCTGGGGCTGCACTGACCAAGGACAGAAATTGTGGGGGGGTGACTTAAGACCCTGAGGGGAAAAGGACACTGCCAAACTTACTTGGGGGTGGGTCTTTTGCTCATGATTTGTGTTCTGAATCTTGTTTGTGGTGTTTCCCCACATAATGCCACATTTACTAAAGGAAGGAAACAAAGGTTTTTGCTACACTCAGACTCTGTGCTTGCGAGAGGGAAGTATTGCCTTTTAGAGGCACCCGGGGGGTGGAATGTAATTGTCCCAGGTCACTGGGTGGGGGCTTGAGCCACTTTTTCCTTGTATTATTGAAAAGGAACCCCTAGACACTGAACCCAGCCCTTGTTGCTACTGACTCTGACAGGTAGAAGGGTTACACTGCCATAGGTGACCCTACCAGAAGTACGACACTACAGACAGCACCGTTATTAGGGTCTTAAGTATATGCAAGATGGTAATACCTTTCTTAAAGATAACGAATCCATCAGAGAACACTGGATGGAACGCTACCAAAAGCTTCTAAATTGAGACTCAACTGTGAGTGACAACTCCATCCCTGGGAAACTCTTGCCAACCCACCAACATCTGAGGAGGTCTGCAAAGCAATTAAACACATGAAGAACAATAAAAAAAACCAGGCCCTGATGACATGCCAGCTGAAGTACTGAAAATGAGAGAAGAAAAACTAACAAGCTTCACTTGCTGCTCCTCAAAATCTGGCGCACTGAAGAAATCTTGCTGACTTATGTAATGCTAACATCCTCACTATTTTCAAAGAGGGACATAGGGCCATCTGTGGCAACTATTGAGGGATGGCCCTTCTCTCGATTGCTGGGAAGATTCTTGCTAGGCTCTTATTGAATTGCCTGCTCCCTGTTGCAGGGGAAGTACTTCTAGAGTCCCAGTGTGGACTCAGACCATCACAAGGTACAACCGACATGATTTTTGCAGCCAAGCAGATCCAGCAAACATGTCAAGAACACCACCAGGAGCTGTATATGGCCTTTATGGCTCTGACCAAAGCCTTCAACTCTGTCACCCATGAGCCTCAGTGGAAAATCATGTCACAGTTTGGCTGCTCAAACAATTTTATCACCATTGTAAGAATCCTCCATGACCAGATGACTGCCTCCATCTTATGCAGTGGCTCTACCTCTGAGCCTTTTGTCATTCGAACTGGCGTAAAACAAGGCTGTGTACTGGCACCCATCATTCTCCATTTACTTAGCAGCTATGAAAACACTAATCCAATAGAGTCTACCATAGGGCATTGGCATCCAATATAGGATTGACATCAGCCTCTTCAACCTTTCTCGTCTCTGTGCCTGAACTAAAGTAATATTGGCAACAGTAACCAAACTCCAGTATGCAGATGCTTGTGCAATAGTTGCACGCTCAAAAGAGGATCATCAAACACCCTTAACTGCTTCTCTGAAGCTTACAAAAGCCTATAACTCTGAACTTCAGCAAAAACAAAAGCTCTCCACCAGCCAGTTCCTGGTCAATCATCAGACCCAACAAGGAAGCTCTATATCACTAGTTCTCAAACTTCTGTACTGGTGACCCCTTTCACACAGGAAACCTCTGAGTGTGACCCTGTGTAAATTAAAAACACTTTTAAATACATTTTACATCATTATAAATGCTGGAGACAAAGCAGGGTTTGGTGTGGAGACTGACAGCTCGCAACACTCCCCCCTTCTTTTTCTTGGCTGGGTCCCAAGGAGGGGCCCCAAAACTGAATCTGAGCACAGGGCCAAGGGGCCCCACTAACTCTAAATCCACCACTGGCTGTCACGTCACCGGGGCTGGGGATATTGTGTTCACTGATCCCCTCAATCTCCAACCTACCTGGGCCTTACAGCAGACCTGGCCCTGCCCACTAGCTCCTCTCCACTCCCTAGCCCACCCACCACTTGCTTCCCCTCTCTCCCTGCCCGCTTAAGGCTTAGCCCTCTCATTTTTAAAAATGATTGCTTGACCCCCCCAGTCTTTTCTGACAGCTCTGTTGCCAGGTATCCAGTTTTAGACTGGAAACTCCAGTAGAAAACGGGACCTGAGTGTCCAGTTAGCAGTGCTGACTGGAAACTAAAAGTCCGGTTATAGGAGTAACCACATTAGCCTCCTCTCCTACCTCTCCCAACACCCACCCCAGAGGGTTGGACAGCTCAGTGCAGAGAGAGATGAAGAGTATGGGCTAGAATCAGGTAGGTACCCGCTCTATGTGGGCAGGGGTGGGGGATGGGGGGGCTAGATCCAGTTTACCCCCTCCCCAGCCCTGCTGTGCTTGCAGTTTACCCAGGTCCCTCTCCTGCTCCAGGAACCAAACCTAGCTCCTGCCCCACTGTGTTTTTGCTCCCGGCCCCTTTTACAATCATTCCCCAGGAGGCCCACAAATATGTTTGGCGCAGGGCCCACAAAAAATGAATCTGGCCCTGGGCCTCTGGTTGCTAAGTTCCACAATATCCAGGTCATTGTCTGGGATCCAGGCTACTAGGTGAGGTCATACCTGGTCCTCTGCAACAAGAAACACTCTCTCCCACCACCTTGTTAAACATGCAGCAGATAGGGTATTCACACAAAACAGTAAGAAAAAACCCCATTTTGTCACATCTAAAATTGATCATTAATATATTAACCGTCTATTAGGAGAATTTGGCACATTTGCTTTAGGTTGTTTGCAAATTCAAGAAGGCAGCTGTGTCCCTTTATATTCATGTTTGTGTATGTTTATTTCTACAACCATGATGGCTAAAAAAAACCCACTATTTCATTTCAAACAAAATTGTACAATTAGGAGCCACTGAATATTCCCCACACATACAGCTCTCTGTTTTTTAACAGTTGTAACGTCTCTTCTTCCCCGTCTCCCACTATTAAGGGCAGATTGCACAAAGAACAACTTATCTGATAGCAGTATGTTAAACTGTAACAATCTGCTCACTTACATGTTTTTCAACAGTATAATAAAAGAGCGAAAGGGTTCCTGTCACTCTGTCAAATGCAGCATTTAATATCACTGGGCCCAAACCAAAACTCTGGATTCAAATGCACTGTTTACTGTGAGGCAGTTTGTATCAGAAATCTCTGGCTATGAGTCCTCTTTTGTATTAACAATTCTGTTAAGCATACACAATCTCCTTCTGGTGCGTTTTTAGTCAGATATGGCTCTGCAAATATGAATTGTATATTTGAAACAAACTGGGTGTGAAAAACCTGCAAGAATAAATGTGTAAAGGTTTTTCTCATTGAAAACAGTTTCAGCTTAGCAGCTGGAACATTTCACAAATGAAATTTAAAGATCGGACACACAGAACACAATGACCCAACTTTTCCTTTGTCCCTGAGAAATGACAGAGGCTGGAGAAAACTCATGCACCTACCAAATATATTTCCAACTGTATAAAAAGAAAATCCACAACAAACATATCAGTAAAGACTGGTCTTCTTCATGATCCTCAGGAATTCCTGCTCATTCACTTCCCCATCTCCATCTCGATCTGCTTCATCAATCATTTCCTGCATGATGTTAAGGATTCAGAGACCAAATTAGATGGGTCCATTAAGGTATATCACGGAAGGGAGGGAAATAGAATGAAAAGGACACAGGATTTTATTACAGCAAATTTCACATCCAATCTATTCAAAAGCAGTTGTTATGCTACTATACACGCTGTGTGGTACAGAAACTATCCTGGAAGAAAACAACAGATCCTGCTGTATTGCATCTTTGTAACTCCAGAGTACTGCAATTTTACTGAAGTCATTGGAGTTACTCAGGATATACAAAAGTGTAACTGTAAGTAGGATCCTTCCGGTCATATATACTCAACACAGTCTTGGCCTTTAGAACTATTTCACACACAGATATTCATAAACTCTTTAACTTTATTTTTTGTATTAGTGCACGTGGAAAGGATTTTGATTTAAGATGCAGAAGGATAGCACAACATTCACTTAAACATTACAATGTTGGCACTGGGCAAGAGCTCCCACTGCGGTGTGGATCTTTAACTTGCAATCTTTAGTCCCAGATTACTGCCATTTGAGCCAGAATGACACCAGCAGAGTACAGGAAATAGAAGGAAGGGAGTGGGAAAGGAAAGGGCAGCAGGAAATGGAGATAATTTAAGTAAAACTCAGCACTTTCTGTTGTTACAAAGATAATTTACAAATTTACCTGCTTGCATCCAGGGCAAGGGTGGGTTTAAATAACTTTTACATCCCATCCCTGATCCTGGTGCCTGTGGTGTGCTTCTTCCACATAAGCCCGAGCAGCCACAGGATTGTGCTGGCTAACACTAGCCCCCACAGAGCCATAACACGAACCAGGTTTGCAGGCACACAGCAGCATTCTGGACACATTCCCTTGTCCTACCATCCCCATGTCTTGAAGACTGAGAGGGTTTTAACACAGATCCAGTTATTCCACCAAGGAATTTCCCCACACAAGGGAAATCCTCAAGCACTTGGTTAGGGCAGTCTTATGGACCTTTTGCACTACCACAGCAATGCAAAGGGGATATGTCAGGGACTGGGAATCTGGTCTATGGAGCGTGAAAGAACAAAAGATCTAGCGGGTCACCAACGTTGTTAGATATTCGGCTGCAAGTACGTGTTTTTCCTGTGCACTGTTCCAGCTTTGTGCAGACCTTGAGCAAACCACTCAATGACCACAAGATCTGTTTAGGAATGAAGACACACAGCTAGGTTTATTGTTGATGAAGCACGGTAATAGCACCTGGCAGACTCTACGAAGATACTAAGACACGTATGCCCAGGACAATGGATGCAGCTTAGTTAGTGGCAGGACTTTTCACTGCCCCGTAGGCTGGGCAAAGACACTTCCTCGGAGGCTTAATTTTATATGTTAGTATAAACAAGTTACGTATTGCCCATCTGGCGTGGTTAGTTAACACCCTCTGACGTAGCCGGTTACCACCCATCACCTTATACATTTTTATTCATTACACAGTTATTCTGTGTAATTTTTAGGAGGGTCAATATGTCCCCGTTATCTTTGGGGAATGTTTTTGTACTATCTTTAATACTGAAATGCTCTGGTACCACTCTTCTAAAATGAGTTTGCATAAGTACTTTGTACCTACCACTTCTTAGAAATGTGTGTTTTGTGCAATATTAGTCTTGTTCTTGCCAAATTCTGTAAATTGTGCAAGCAGGCAAAGCCTGATGTTTGCTCACAGCCTAACTTTGCTTTATATCAGCAAAGCTTGCCCACTACTTTAGTTCAGGCCTGTCATAAACACACAGCGAAGGGTAGCATAAAATCTCTCCTTTACCTGTAAGGGGTTAAGAAGTTCAAATAATTTGGTTGACACCTGACCAAAAGGACAAATAAAAGAAGAAGATCCTTTCAAATCTGTGTGTGTGTGTGTGTGGGAGGGGTTGTTGGTGCTCTCTTTGTGGGTTCTCTATCGGACAAAGAAGGACCAGGACAAGAAAAAAACATCTCCTAAAACCCTACCTGAAATAAGGATCTAAGATTACAAACTGTAAGAAATAGCAAGGAAATGCATTAGATTATCTTTTGTTTTAGCTTATGAATTTTCCCTATTCTAAGAGATAATTTTATTCCTGTTTTGTAACTGAGAAGCAGAATCAAAGGGGAATCCTCTGGGTTTTAAATCTTTTGATATACCCTGTAAAGTTATCTTCCATTCTGATTTTGCAGGTGTGATTCTTTTACTTTTTTTTTTTTTTTTAAATAAAATTCTTCTTTTAAGAACTTGATTGATTTTCAGTGTCCTAAAAAAACGGGGATTTGGTCTGTGCTCACTTTATTGACTTAATTGTTGGTATATTATTCTCAAGCCCCTCCCCCGCCCCCCCAGGAAAGGGGATGAAGAGGCTGGGGGGGATTTGAGGGGAGGGGAGGGGAAATAGGGCTCTAAGTGGCCCTTCCCTGAATGTTTGTTTAAATCACTTGGTGGTGGCAGCAATACTGTGCAAGAACAAGGAAAGGAATTTGTGCCTTAGGGAAGTTTTAACCTAAGATGGTGGAATATAAATTTAGGGACGTCTTTCATGTGGGTCCCCACATCTGTAGCCCAGAGTTCAGAGTGGGGAGAGAACCTTGACAAGGACTCATACAAGGGCTTATATTTTAGGCTCTTTCTACTACATCGTACACCCATCTCTTTAAAAAGAGCATACTCAAGGCCCCCAAGTACTGTGTGACAAACTAAATCAGAATTCTGTTGCAAAACTTCTGGATTCTGTGGCACTCTAGTGCAGCAGACTGGTGATTTTGCAGCAGTTTCACTTAAGCTAAAAAATGAAAGTTAATGAATTAAATCTGAATGGAGTAATACAATCAATGACTACTGTGACATTGCAGTCTACACGATTTTATAAAAATATGCTAGAGTGAATATAATGTAGCTGGAATATGCTTCACGCAAAAGGTCTCTAAGGTATCATTACAAAGCTTATAAACTACTGAGTGTGATCATCCTATTTGTATAAATGTACCACTTTTGTATCTGAAACTAGGAATATGAAATATAACTCTGAGATCCTATTGTGATTGTGCAAAGTGTGGGCCATTAATGGTAGTTTGGAATCTTGATGACTCCCATCAACCAGGACAATTGTCTGCAGATGGGTGTGTTTTACCTGTAAGTCTTCCTGTATACATGTGTGCTGGCAAGTGGGTAATGAAGTCTTGCAGTGACATGTGATCATTTCACCTGAGCTGGAATCCATCTCTAACCTGGTGTCTTTCCATTGAGAAGGAGGGGGTGGGAATCCAGAGAGGGGCAAAGGATTCCTGCCTTATGCAAAAGATATATAAAGGGATAGAACAGAACAAAGGGAGGGAAGGAGCCATCATGAAGAATCCCCTAGTTACCACCTGAGCTGGAACAAGAGCTGTACCAGAGGAAAGAATTATGCCTGGGCCTGGAAGGTGTCTAGTCTGAGGGGGAGGGGGGGAAAAAAAAAAAAAAAAGTACTGAAGCATCTCTGAGGGTGCGATTATCTGTATTCAGTTTGATTAGACACAGATTTGCGCATTTTATTTTATTTTGCTTGGTGACTTACTTTGTTCTGTCTGTCTGTTACTACTTGGAACCACTTAAATTCTACTTTATGTATCTAATAAAATCACTTTTTACTTATTAATTAACTCAGAGTATGTATTAATACCTGGGGGAGCAAACAACTGTGCATCTCTCTCTATCAGTGTTACAGATGGCAAACAATTTATGAGTTTACCCTGCATAAGCTTTATACAGGGTAAAACGGATTTATTTGGGTTTAGACCCCATTGGGAGTTGGGCGTCTGAGTGTTAAAGACAGAAACACTTCTGTTAGCTGCTTTCAGGTAAACTTGCAGCTTTGAGGCAAGTAATTCAGACCCTTGGTCTTTGTTGGAGCAGATGGGAGTGTCTGGCTCAGCAAGACAAGGTGCTGAGGCCCCGAGCTGGCAGAGAAGGCAGGGGTAGAAGTAGTCTTGGCACATTAGGTGGCAGCTCCCAAGGGGGGTTCTGTGATCCAATCCAACCTGTCACAACTACTATGTACACAACATACGTGGGCAAAAATCATACAAGGCACAAACCTGTAGCTCCTCATCTGTGAGATTTTCCCCAAGTTCCTTGGCCACACGTTTAAGGTTTTTGAAAGAGATTTTGCCAGTTTCATCATCATCAAACAGTTTGAAGGCTTTTAGAATCTCCTCTTTGGAATCTTTTTCAGCCTTAAGGAAGTAAACAACATACCAGTTCATAGCCAAAAACTTTGTTTACTTGTAGTTAAGTCTAAGGGTACATATCAATAACTTAAGTGTAAAATTGTAGTTATCAAAATAAACATTAGAAACACAGGAAACTCAGACAAGATTCAATATAAAAGAAACCCAATTATTAGAAATTATGCAAATAGTGAGTGAAAGCACTTAGCAAGCCTTAATTTTGCCAATGTAATGATGTTCTCTGAATGTCACTTTTCTGTTCCTCTCATGTCTAGGACCAGATCTTTGCATGATTAAAGTTTTGCAGTATCAAGCTTCTACACTGTCAAATATGCTATTTTGTTATCAATGAGTTTTTCTAAGAATTTTTAGGTACAGTACACAGATCATGGCAGTACAGATCTTAAATTTGGAAAAACATTGCACTGGCATAATGACTATCACTGTCATCCTCACAACTTACCAAAACTTATCACAGCTTCTCTTTTTGGTGGCCAATGTTTTTCTTCTCTTGTGTGGTTTTAATATTAGTTTCTCTCCACACTCTTCTTTTTAAGCAATCTTATCAGAGAGAAAGATCTTAAAGATACCACCAGCTATGATGGGATGGTTCCTATTTGCAACCACAACTTTTGCACATGTAGTTGCTAAGATTAGGCAGGGAAGTTTTGAGTCCTTTCAATTCCCACTGAAATCAACAGGAATTGAAAAGCATTCAGCAACTTGCAAAGTTGGTTTCATTGTAACTGGCCCAATTTACATACCATCTTCTGAGTCATCATCACCAGAAAGTCATTGAAGCTGATCTTTCCTGTTCCTTCCTTATCAATGTCTGATATCATTTTCTTGATCTCTTCTTTTTTGGGTTCAAACCCTAGTGCTCTCATGGCCACCTGCAAACAATGAAAAAAGATTAGCTCCTCAGTGGGCAATGGAAATAGAAGTATGAAAGACAAAAAGTTAAACTATGTCACACTGTGGTTAAATTAGGTATTTTTTCCTGAAGGCAAACAGCAAGGTCAAAGAGCAGGTGATGGAAAAATGGTCTCCTAATAACACTTAGCAACCTGGAGAGAGCTGAATGCCTTTACAGTAACTCCTTCGGCTTGTATAGGAGCTCTCTAGACATGCTCTGGAGAATATTACATCCAGCCTTCTCTAGTCAGTACTAGCAAGGAAGTGGAGTCAGTAAAGGGGAAAATTAATGGAAGAGAGAAGTTTTTGGTGTTCTGCAGACCCTCTTTCCCCCATAAGAAAAAAGCCGAAGATGTAAAACTCATCACTCATGCCACGTAAGAAATTGTTCCCCCTATTCTCAGGTCTTTAACCTTATTCATTTGATCTTTAGCATTCTAATTCACTTTTTGAGGTCTGGGTTTTCCCTCTTTCTGGCTTAGAACTCGGACACCCACTCAGAGGATAAGTGTTCTGGTTAGGTGAAAGGTTTGGGAAAACAAATAGAACAGATCTAAAAGACCACCTTTTCTCTATGGGAAATCAAGTGTGGATGGGGTACAGGAAAATGCAGAGAGCTCTCCCTTTCTACTGGTCAAAGGGTCACTACACTATTATGTGGACAATACATTCAGTATGATGAACCTCAGATATACAGATTTCCTGGATCTTCTAGGGAGGTAACTGGAGGGAAAAGAAAGGTCACAGCCTTCAAGGAATGTGACCCCATGGGAGAAGATCCCATCATGTCTAGTACTGTACTGAACTCCAATCTACTGTGCTCCTCAAGTCAACCAGCACTTAAGCCCAGGGGGAGTTTGCGGTTAAACCTTGACATAAACCTTCAGAAGAAAGTCTAAAACAGCTGGGATTCTGGTTCCTCTATAAAGCTCCTTTAAAAAAGCTGAATAGTTGGTTTTGTCCATCATGTACATAGAAGTTGCTTCAGCCCCTGCCACATTCCACTGACATAATGGAAATTTCTCTCAAAGAGTGTAGAAAAAACACTTAGAATCCCCTCAGCATATTTGAGAGTTTCCCCATCCTTTCACACACTGCTTTTACATTCCCTGGTGAAGAGGCAAATGGCAGACTTGAAGGCTGTGTTTTTTGTTATGGAACTATACTTATCTCATAGAACTGGAAGGAATCTTGAAAGGTCATTGAGTCCCAAGTACCATCTCTGACAGATTTTTTTTTTATTGTTTTGTGTGCCTCAGATCCCTAAATCAAAGATGGAACTCACAACCCTGGGTTTAGCAGGCCAATGCTCAAACCACCGAGCTATCCCTCCTGCCATGAGGTTGCCTTTCTGCATGGTCCTCTGAGTGTGGCAGGGTTTAAACTGGAGAAGCAGAAGAGGGAGCTGCAGAAAGCAGGAAAATCCTAGACAGGGTTAATCATCATCCTCCCTAGCAGAATGAGGTGAGGTAGAGGCCCCAAATATCTGCTCTGTCACAGAGACACAGAAATGACGACATTGGCATGTTCTTTAACAATGGCTTTCATAATGGTATGAGCCTAAGGTGGCTTTCATAATGACCAAAAACCTTTGACCTTCTACCAACACATACAAAGCTCAAGACATCCTAGAACTACAATCCAGAGTGTGTTTTTGCCAACCCAGCTCCAAAGAGACCCATGGGAGAAGGGGACAGCACAAAGAGTGACAGATAGCAGTTGTGTGGGGTTGCAGTGGCTTTGTGTTGTAAAGGGATCAACCCTCCTCTGCCCCAGCTTAAATTAGTTTAGGTCTTTATATGTCTAAGTCCTTTTTCTCTTTAACATTGAGTTTAATCTTGCCTTTAGCTCCTTAACATCTATGTTCCCAGTGCCATCGGTATCAAACAGATCAAAAGCCTCTCGGATCTCCTGCTTCTGGTCTTCAGTTAGTTCAAGTTTAGGACCTGTCTTCTTCCTCTGGGCTACTGCCCCTAATGTAGATTTCTTGAAGCTGGAAGCCTTGAAATATTAACAGAAGAGCAGAGACTAGAATTAGATTCCCAAAGCAGGCAGACAAGACTCTCAGTGTCAGGGGAGAACAAACCGGAATGAAATCAGAAGCTTCCATTCTCAGCAACCCTTGTGATTTCCAGAGAAGCTAGAGAACAATAGACATTGTGGCCACACAAAAATGTAAAAAGCTGCCCTTTTAAAGGACTGAGGTATGGCTTATGAAGACAGAAGGTTCCAGCCTGAAGGTGTAACTTGCAGGGATGATATAGACGGAGTATAATATGCAGGGATCTATTTGTATATTAGTGCATTGAAATCAAGACAGTGCAATGTATGCTGAGACTGTTAATTTTTGCAGGGTACAGCGAACCAGGGCAGCGCCCAGGCTCAGCACTTGGGGGGGGGGGTGCCACGGCAGCTGCCGCGAATCACCATACCCTAGGGACGGCTCTGTGAGTGTGTCATGTGGGGGGACACTAGGCCAGCCTGGGGTGTGTGTGATTAGGGTGTGGGGGGGCCAGGCTGGCACAGGCAGCAAAGGTCAGGCCTGAACTCACCAGCAGGAAGCAGCAGCAGTGACCCCAACCCTCCCCGCCAGCTCCCAGTGTTGCTCAGAGGAGGGGATCGAAGCCAGAAAGAGGTAGGCAGGGGCGGAGTAGGGGAAAGAAGAAGCAGGTGGGGGCTTAAGAGAAAGGGTGGAGTAGGGGTGGGGTCTGGGATGGAGAGGGAGTAGTCCCAGACCTCACACACCCCTAGTGACAGCCGTGGCTACATGGTTGGGATAAAGATGATACAGTGCACACCAGAATATGTTTGCAAGCCATGCAGCTGGGTCCAGCACCATGTAGCACACACTAGGGCCTGTCGCCTACCTATGTCATGCCACCTAGATCAACTGGAGCAACACATTGTGGCAGTGTAGCCTAATGAATTAGCAATGAACCAGTCTCAGAAGACCTGGTTCGAATCCCAACACTTTTATTAGCCTGCAGGGGGACCTTCCGTAAGTAATGTCCCTGCTCTGCACCTCAGTTTCCCCACCTGTAAAATGGGGATAATGCTACCACCCTCCTTTGTAATGTACTTTGACATCAACAAGGGCTGGGTGGTGTTATTATGACAGGGTGGGAGGAGGACACGCGCATGTGGGGCCTGCAGCCCCCTTGAAAGCACCACTACAGCACGGGCAAGGATGCAGCTAGGAACTCGGTACCTGCCACGCCAGCCCGGACCCAGCCCCAGGACCTCAGGGCTGCCTCCCCCGGGGCGGTGACTACCCCAGGGCCCACTGCCCCTGCCGCTGTGTGGGGCTGGGGTTGCTAAGCCCCTGTGACAGGCTTCGGGGCCTGCTACTGCTGCTGCTGCACCCCGCTGCGGTCACTCCACCAAGCAACCAGCCTCGCCCGCGCCACGCCGTGTTGTGCCCCCCGCCCCGTCTCGTCCCGTCCTGTCCTCCGGACTGGGCAGCCCTCGCCCGCCTCACCATCCCGCAGGCCGATGCGCTGGGGCAGCGCCTCCACTTCGGACAGGAAAAAGGGGGCAGGCACAGTATCAACGGCAGACTTCCCCATAAGCCAACAGTTCTACTCCGGTGCCATAGCAACCACGTTTTCCATTGGTTAAACGCCTCGCTCTGGAGCCCCGCGCCTATGCCGATTGGCCAAGACGCTTAGTGGGCGGATCCTCAAGAAGAGGGGGCGGGTCTATTCCGCCTTCCGCCAAGTTGATTGGCTGAAGCTGAGTATCCGGAGATCCAATCAGTGAGCGTGTTGGGGGCTCGGCTGATTCTCGGCCCAGGGGCTGGGCTGCGAGAAGGGCGGAGCTAGCGGGAAAGGCTGTTGCAGGTTGGAGGGGGTTGTCTGTGTCCCTGGGGCTGGGACGGGACTGGTGAGCGCAGCGGCGGTGTAGGGGTCCTGCCTGCTTCTTCGCGGGGCTGGGCGCCAGGTAGGGTGGGGAAGGGCTGTGGCAGGAGATTGGGGGCACGTGAGGGGGCTGGGAGGCGGCAGGGCTGGTGGGAGGGTGTCTGGGTGCTCACGGCCGTAGGGACCTGTGGGTGGGGAGTCCCGAATGGGGGGGGGGGGGGGGAAGGGGGGGGGGGGGGGGGGCAATGGGAGTCCTTGGGCTATAGGAACAGGAGCAGGTTTGTAGAAATTTTGGTGGTTCCCAGAACACCCAGACCCCTCTCCCCGGCAAACTCCCCATCACCACCACCTGCCTAAGGCACTGAGAGGGAGGGTTTTGGGGGGGGGCGGATTTGAGGAGTGGGGCAGGGGATTAGGGTACAGGAGGAGTGCAGGGTGTAGGTTCTGAGGAGGAGTTTGGGTGCAGAAGGGGTGAGAGATCAGGCTCTGGGAGAGAGTTTGGGTGCAGGCGGTATGAGGGATTGGGCTCAGGGAGGGAGTTTGGTGGGGAAGGGGGTCTGGGGTGCATGTTCTGGGCTGGGTCAGGGCATTGGGGAGCAAGTGCAGGTCCTAGGAGGGAGTTGGGGTGCAGAAGGGGTGAGAGGTCTGGCTCAGGGAGGGAGTTCGGGTCAGGGAGGGGACCTGAGGTGCAGCCTCTGGGAGGGAGTTTGGGTGCTGAGTGAAGGCTCTGGGCTGGGACAGGGGGTGGAGATGGAGGAGGAGGTGGTGGGGGTGCAAGCTTTGGAAGTAGATGAGGGGTTTGGTGCTTACCTGGGGCACCTCCTCGAGCAGTGGCCCCATGCTGCTGTTCCCAGGCACTGCCCCTGCAGCTTCCCATTGGCCACAGGGGCATTCAGGGTGGGGGCTACTGCCCCCTTCCCCCTGTGGGCTGCAAGGACATGTGGGCAGCCACAAGGAATGAGCCTGCAAGAAGCCGTTCAGCCCCACTGTTTTAAATTGCCAGGGGGCAGCAGGTGGGGAGGGGAGGGAAACTGCTGGAGCCAGGCCCCTGGGCCAGGGATATTCCTGGTGCCCAGGCACCAAGGGCCCATAGAACTCGTCGCCCATGAACAGGGGGAGTTATGGGCTGTGTTTGTCATTCACATGTGTCATTTTAATATGGGCGTTGGGAGAGGTGGTATCTCCCAGGCTTTAGCCCGGGGAAGGGACTCACCTAGGGGCTCTCTCCCATGTTGCCTTTGTGTTGCCAACTCTTGTGCTTTTATTAAAGCTCCAGGTGCTGGAACTGCTATACAGTACTGTCATGGTGAGGATGCAGGTGCACCGTGAAGGCACAGAAATCTTTTATCATGTAAAATACATCATGAATTTTAAGCCAATCTAATGTTTTTTCAGGGTCAGACTCTGATTTTTGAAGACTGGGGACTGAGAATACTACTTTTCCCTGGCAAAATCTCCCTAATAAAATCCTAACCGCCACTAATTTAACCTCAGATTCTTCCTTAAGAGTCACCTTTGCTGTTATACCTACAAACCCCAGCCTGTTAATCATAGCTGGACTAGAGACAAGCTGTGATTCTTCCTCCCCAGTTAGTGTACCTTGTTTGTTTTCAGTGTAACTAAATAAGCAGGGCCAATTCCTAACCAGATTTATTTTCTTACGTTATAGCAGGGGTAGGCAACCTATGGCCAAAGGCAGCATGCGAGCTGATTTTTCAGTGGCACTCTCACTCACCAGGTCCTGGCCACCGCTCCGGGGCCTCTGCGTTTTAATTTAATTTTAAATGAAGTTTCTTAAACATTTTAAAAACCTTATTTACTTTACATACAGCAATAGTTTAGTTATATATTATAGACTTATAGAATGAGACCTTCTAAAAACATTAAAATGTATTACTGGCACACGAAACCTTAAATTAGAGTGAATAAATGAAGACTCAGCACAGCACTTCTGAACGGTTGCTAACCCCTGTGTTATAGTCTTTCTTTTTGTCTTTAAATTGTAAGCAATTCAGGGTAGGGATTGTCTCTTTTCTCTGTTGTATGGTGCTCAGCACAATGGGGCCCTAGTTCCAATTTGGGAGTTTGCAATGCCGTTATTATTAGAAAATATTTTTATATTATGGTGCTTCAGTCCTGTCTTGGCTAAGGATAAACCATGTGACCATTGGTTCCTCTGCCTGTGGATGTTGTGCAGATGGACCTCCACAGATCTGCAGTAGTTAGTGATGGGCCCAGTGTGGCTGCTCCCAGAATGGTGGAACTGGAGGGGCAGTCTAGCCCCCACCCCTGCAATAGTCACACAGTAAACTCATACTGGGAGGGGACGTAAGAGGGGGAGCCAGAGAGGCTGGAGTGGCTACCAGGGGTTGGGGGTTAGGCCAGAGAGTGGGACCTGCAGGGGCTGGAGTAGGCAGGTACCCCTGGGAGCCTCCTTTCCAGCCTAGAAACACTCCATTTCCTGGCTGAGTCTCAGTACCACCCCTCAATCCCCCACATTTGCAGGGAACTTCTGCCCCACTCCCAGGCTGCTCTCTGGGAATTATTTTGCACAGTCTGCTGATGTGTTTGCATTCTAGTGTTCAATTGAGAGATGACACGGCAGTTTAAACTGGCTAAAATGAGAAGGATTTGCTGATTAAGAGTCATTTTTCCACAAATACACAATTACCTGAGCTACATAAACCTGTTTGGTGTTCTGTTATTGACACAGAATCTTTATATCAATTTGAATTTCAATAATTTATGTATTTTCTGGAGCTTAAAATAGTAAGAGCTCAACTGTGTTTTATAAAAAATAGCTATTTTATTTTTGTGGGACCTACACAAAAACAGTGTGCTCTCCTTACGAGGATGATGCTAGTGAGTAAAGTATAGAAGATTGATCCAAGTTACTCATCTGCTGTGGTAATGTTATATGGGGAGAATCTGTGTTTTCCAGTTTAAATGGCAGGTGTTTAAGTTCTTTGCACCACTCATTAATTAAATGTGATATGCTAAAGTATTAACTTTTTTCTTTTTTTTTGGAATTAGATTTGCAGTGAATCCTCCAAGAAATGGCCACAAAACTCAGACCAGTAAGTTCAAAGGAAATATTTTTTTCTCATCTCCGTTCTGGAAAACTGGTACTCTGCAGATGTGATCCCAGTCTAAAGACATAGCACTTAGAATCCATTGAACAATCACCTTCCTTGGGCAGTTTCACTGGGATAATTTTCCCCTTTAACTCTGTAGAAGATTTGCTGAGGCGAGTTTTTGTGTAGCAACAATAGGAGCAACTCTATTTGCAACCAAGACAGAGGGTTCTCTGTACAAAGCTGTTCTGCAAAGCCTCAGTTACTCACTCAATGCTGGTGCTGAGCAGATAGGTCACTGGCCTTATTTCAGGCAGAGGAGTACCTAGACCAGAGTGCCTGATATTGACTCTGACCAATGTCTTCATAGAAGAAAGGCTAAGGATTAATTAAAAGGATAAGCTGTATCTGCTTGGCTGCCTTCCTGGTTTTGGACCCATTAGTCCTGCTCCAAGCTTTGTTTGAGAGCTAGTTTCACCTGCTCCTTTCCATCACTGAGAATGAAACTCTTGGAATTAACTGTAGTAAGCTAAGTTTGTGGGAGGGTTATAGCTATATATGAAGGAAACCTCTGGAGACTAGGAGCTACTGACAGAGTGGACTTCGTTCTCATTGATTTTAAGAGACACTTGGGGAAAATAGATCTACAACTGCACCATTCATGCTTTGGTTTATAGATACACTGCCTGCACAGTATGAAATACGTGTGTGTATCGAAGTAGACAAGAATTTTGCGATCTGAGTGCTTTAGAGATTGAGATTGTAAATGAGTGAGCAATTGGAATATATAAAGAGTGGGGCTCGTTGGCAGAATGGGGGAGGGGGTAGATAGCTGGCATGTTGCAAAGCCCAAGAATTGCAGCTCCTGTGTACAGGAAACTGAACGGATTTTTCTAATATTGGGAAACTAATGTATTTGTTTTATATCTGAGCCAAATTAGTGGCATTACATGGGTTGTGAATTGGTACATAAAGTCAGATAGGATTGTGTAGAACTTGGTTCATCGTATTTTTAGGGGTGGGTAAGCTCTTCTTTCCCGTGTCTCTGGCTCTAGAGCAGTTTTAGCCTGCTGATACAAGAACTGGGAAATTAAACAAAATAAATTAGTCTAATGAAATTTTGCACTATAATCAACCTCCCTGGGAAGGTAAATACAGTCAGGATAAACCTAGTCAATGAGAGAGAATGAGACAGGGTTTTCTAACAAAGGACATAAGCTGTGCCAGTGAGTCGCTTACTACCTGGATTCAGAGTCCTCTGGTCAGCCTAATTACTGACTTGTCTAACTGCAGCAGTGGAAAATTTGAATTCTGAACTTCAGCCAAGTGACTGAGATCATTACTCCTATGATCCTGCGAAGTTCAATCCTGGGTTTACTGAAGGACTTCACAAGTGTGTCTGCTTGTTATGATACTTCTCTCCCCTTCTTGCCTCTGCAGGCCAGTAAGAAATGTACTGTGATAGGTGGCTCAGGATTCTTAGGCCAACACATGGTGGAGAAGCTGCTGGAGAAAGGCTACACTGTCAATGTGTTTGATATCCGAAAGGGGTTTGAAAATGATAAAGTGCAGTTTTTCTTGGGAGATCTCTGCAGTAAAAAGGTATAGTATGAACAGAGCTGACAAATATAATACTGTGTTAGGGAACAAAAGTGAAATATATAGACTGAGATTAGGATCTCGTAGAGGCCCATTCCCCAAGATAATTGACTCAATTTTTGTATGAGACATGTAATGTATTACTTGAAAGGTGGGAAGGTCAACGCTGCAGCAGTATTTTGTGGAAGGGTTTCAGTAGGACCTTGTGAAAGGGCGATCAGCTATGTCCCCTCTCTGCCAGTGCAGTCCTTCCCTTCTCTTTCGCCAGTGGCTAAAAATAATCCCTAAGGGGGGGACTCTTCTTGAACTCTTTGGAACACTCCTTGGTTGCTTTAGCTTGTATCTGTACAAGGACAGGGCTTATACCTGCCTTGCAATGTGGAGACATGCATCATGATGTGTCTTGGAAATAAATTGCTGCATATGTCTTAGAGAGAACTCCTGGACAGGCATGATGTACTCCTTACGAGGGATGCACCATAAAGCTGGGCAGTAACGTTGGGATTTGGGGATTAAATCCTTGGAAGGGTTCCATGCTGAGTTATTAACTCCTATCTGAGGTGTCCTTGGCCTTCTGCCTGCACCTGACTAGTTGTTTCCAAGCCTTAGGAAGCTTCTGGATTTTTTTCCTGGGGGGAAAAACAACAAATGGAGCATCCTGCCTAGCAGTAAGAAGTCTGGAGATACAAGAGCTGGTCCTATATCTTGACTCTTCAGCTTCATGAAGATGGTGTGGCTGTTCTGTTTCACAACAAAAATGTGGGCATGTGTGTTCATATAACCTGTACACTTTCCGAATGGAAAGTATTCCTGGTGTTTTCACTGGTGCCTTGTCTCATCTGTCTCCTAGGACCTGTTTCCAGCTCTACAAGGTGTGACAGTGGCTTTTCACTGTGCTTCACCAGCCCCTTCCAGTGACAACAGGGATCTGTTTTACAAAGTGAATTTTATGGGGACCAAAACTGTCATTGAAGCCTGCAAAGAAGCTGGGGTTCAGGTAGGAGTAGAACAGCGTATGGTGGGGATGTGAGATGCTGAAGTCCTGATATAAGGATATAGAGCAATAGCGGCATTAAAGAAATGTGAACTCAGTAACTCCAATAGTAACTGTAAGATAATTGCACCATTTTCCCCTTGATCTTTCTGACATCACGTGAGCTTTTTATGTCAATTTCTGCATATTGAAATACTTGAGCACTGGATGAATGAGAAACTTTATTTTTTGGTGGAGGAAAAGCTGCTTATGAAATACACCCATTGTACAGTCTGTGGGTGGAAATACAGAGTTACTAAAACAATACACAGAATTAAATGATGCATGTCAAGTATGGACTCCCACCCCACAATTGCTTTCTTTCTGTAATAGGCTGCTGGGAGGAAAATGGGCCATGTGTTGTTTACCTTCAGGTTTCAGATTGAGATTTGTCAGAACAAGGAGTACATCTGAGTCCAGCACTTTAGGCACTTTTAAAGTGTAAAAGATTAAAAAGTTGTGTTTCAGAGGATAATTTGGTTGGTAATTTCTCTATATATCTTTGACTTTCCATTTCAAATCTGCTGGGCCATATCATATTCTAACAAATGCAGCATAAAAATATTTTTAAGATACTTTAAAGACTAGCAAATACCTTTTTAAAAGCACCCATTGGTATTAAGAGTCGAAATGTGTCAGGAAAGCAGGCTAAGTGGGCATTCAAGTTCTCCTTGGAAACTATTTTTCCCTCTTGATTCACAACACTGGAAATTTTCTGAAGTGTCCACTTCACTTGTTTCTGAAGCATTTTATCACTTCAGTAGGATTATAAAATCCTTCCAGTAGGATATATTATGAGACGTTTATGTTGTCAGGCGGTCTGCAGTGGCTCACAACCATGAGTTTCTATCTCAGGGCAGATTGTCAGAACCAGGGCAGATACCACAAACTGATGATGTATTCTATAATTAGATTTCACCAAATGTGAACTCCTGGATCACTGTAACAGTTTTAGCATAGAGTCAGACAGTCCTCTTAGACTCTCCAGTCTATCTTGTCATCCAGACAAACTGGACTTGGTGATAAATGGTTATGTACACCAAAATCATACCATATTCACATCGCTTCCAATCCCAAGAGACCAGTTACTTATCCCAAATCAACTGGTTCCCTAGATTTTACACCAAAGACAATGCCTATAGCCAGTCTTGTAATAAATTGTCTAAAGGTTTATTAACTAGGAGGAAAAAGTTAGTTACAACTTAAAGAAAGCAAGCAAATTACTTACCATCTAAATTCTAAGAGTGACAGAGTTATAGTAATCTGTCAATTCAAAGTGTCTTTTAGAGCATACCCAGAAGACAGCCCCTGGGGGTCTCTGGCTTCAGTTTGGTAGCTCTGGCCCTGTGAGAGTTCAGACTGCAAAGAGAGAAAAAATCTTCATGTGACTTTGTTTTGTTAGAATTTCCCAGGTGCGAGAGGCCCATTAACCAGTCCTTTGTATTGCGATGTTCCTTGATGGCCCATCTGATTTTGATAGACATTTGGGATGAGCGGGATGCATGACTCCCGGTGCCTGGGTTCACAAGTTCAGAGTAAATATTTTCAAAGTTATAAAGCAAAATGTATGCATTTTCTTAGTATGGAATACCAACATTACAAGTGAGATTAATGCATGCAAAATTTTACAAGCATTTTGTAGAGTCTAAACATTAAATACATTAGTTTTTTTTGAGCAAAACTAACATACAGATGAACTGGTCTGGTCTCCAGCTATGAGTTTGTCAGTTCTTAGCTAATGCCTGCAGCATGGGCAAGAGCTAGCATCTGATTTGCCAATATCACATATGTTTTATAGAAGTTTATGTATATTTTGTTTGCATTTTCTCTGTGTATTAAAAAATTAATAAACAGTTCATAGAAATAAATAACTAAATACATTCCTTAGAATAGGGAGTTCCTCTGATTTTTACAGCAGTGTGCCGTCTAATGGAGCTCAGTTATGAATATGGGGTTTTTATAACCTGTAATTTTCAGATCATTTTCAATTAAAGCATCTCTAATAGGAACTGCTGCATTCTGTGTAGAACTAGCCAAGGAGAGGCTAATATTGTTCCTTCACATTGGATTTTCATGCAGCCTTTGTAAACAATATATCTTTTGGCTTATCCTCTAATACATTACTTTTCTTCCATAACCATTGTCAGAAACTGGTGTTAACCAGCAGTGCCAGTGTAGTCTTTGAGGGCACAGACATCAAGAATGGAACAGAAGACCTCCCTTATGCAAAGAAGCCCATCGACTACTACACAGAGACCAAGATCCTGCAGGAGAAGGTACACAGCACCATGCTGCTAATACTATCGCATTCTGTGCTTAAACCAGCGTTTCTTCTTTGAGTGATGGTCACTATGTGGATTCCAAATGTGGGTGCGCATGTGTGCCAGATGCCAGAGCCAAAACTGTTCATAGTAGTATCTGTTGACCCGCGCATGCCGAGGCTTTAAGAGCTTGCGTGGGTCGATGCTGGTCCAGTTCTCTGTTACCACCACATGGCCAGAGTTGGAACCCCTGTTCCTTGCTGCTCTTAGCTTGATAAGAGAACTGCTTCTGTCCATTGTACATAATTTTTTTCTCCTTAGTTAGTTTTTTGTAGTGTACTTATTTGTTTATCATTAGTTAGTTAGCTGTTTCCACTGGACTTCTCCCCTCTGGGGACTTTTTGCCTGGCAAGCTGAGTTCAAATACTGTGCTTCATGCCTGCAGTCCTTTTCTGTGAGCAATGAGCACTGCCATTGCTATGGCGAAGCTCATATTGCTGCCTGCTGCTCTATTTGTCAGTCATTTCTGTCACACATCTGCAAGGCCAGAGAACGTCACCTCTGCAAAAACTTCATGGAAGAGGCAATGCAATGCAAGCATGTGTGCTTCCAGGATCTGCTGGAGTGGGGTTCAACACTGGCAGTGAACACCTCTCCAGAGCCACTCCACCCAGCACCAGCTACATAAAAAGCACACTCATGGGTACAAAGGGAGCTCCCTGATGGCAACTGCCTCCAGGCACAGTGTTGGCTCCCTGAGCCATGCTAGGTCGGGTGAGAAGTTGCTCACCAACTCAGAGACTCCTGCTCCAAAGAAGTCCCACTCTGAGCATAAATCTAAGACCCGCGCTCCGCTGGCACTGCCACCGGCCACGGTGTCTGGCCCGCCACTGTCACCTCTGGCTCTGTTCAGCCTGCCACCGGCCACGGTGTCTGGCCCGCTGCTGTCACCTCTGGCTCTGTTCAGCCTGCCAAGTCCATCCAGACATAGCTGCCTGGTACCATGTACGCCAGGACGCATGTCTCCCCTTAACCAACAGCTGAGCTTATGCTGCCATACATGGTCTCCTCGCCCTGTCCCGGGACCTCTGTCACTATCCACCTACCATCCCCCATGGACGAGCTGCTCCTATTCCAACCTTCTCTGCTCTTCTATGCTGGGCCCATCTACAGAGGAGCCCCTGTTGCCTCTGGACTGTCCTCCCACACCAGCGATGCCAATGGTCCTGATGGCTCTGCCCCTACCAGACCTGTCTTCCAAATCTCAGTGGTCTTCCGAACTGAACGCCACATTCTCGCCTGTACGGTCTTAGAGCCCAAACCTTCAGTACCATTCATACCCTCCCACATATGCCCCACCACTCAATCCATGGTACCATTACTTCCAAGCACCACCCCCGCCTGGCGACCCATATGCTGGGCCATGTGGAAGCCCTACCATGACCATGGCATGTCACCTCACTTGTGACACTGTCCATCCCCAATGCATGTGGCCCCTTCCTCCATCTTTGAGGACCCACAGGCTGTCCCTGTTCCAGCGGCACTGGTGTTACTGACAGTGACCTTACCAACCCCAGTCCATACGGGCACTTCCTCGTCTCCCAATGATGCCATCATCCCTCGTACACTCTTATCTCCTGCCGACCTAGTGCAGTACCAGGACTTATTTCAGCATATGACCACTGTCCTCAATCTTCTTGTTCAAGATGTCCAGGACCCACAGGATCAATTCTTGGACATCCTACGATGTCCTGGACCCTCATGTATTGCCCTCCCCATTCACAATGCACTCTTACAACTGGCCCAGACTGTTTGGCACACCCCGGCCTCCTGGGCCCCAACGCCATAGCAGGTGGAATGCTGCTATTGCATTCCGTCTAAGGGTATGGACTTTCTTTTCATTCACCCACCCACTCCATAACTCGCCTGTGACCGAGCATCCCCGCCAACACCTGCGGTCCACATCCCTGATTGGGCTGCCAAGAAGTTGGACCTCATGGGCTGCAAGGTCTGCTCCTCTGTTGGTCTTCAATTCTGCATCGCCAGCTACCAGGCCATCTTGGCGAGGTATGACTTCCTATCATACTGCAAGCTTGCAGACTTCCAGGTCTTCCTTCCCCCAGAGAAGCAACAAGACTTTCAATGCCAACTGGATGAAGGCAAGTTGGTGGCCAAGGTTGCTGTCCAGGCTGTGGTTAATGCTGCCAATACTGCGTCCTGCTTGCTAGCATCTGGGGTTGTCCTTTGCTGAGACTTCTGGCTTCAATCCAGTGGCTTCCCAAAAGAGGTCCAAACCACTCTTGAGAACCTTCCCTTTGACAACCATAAGTTGTTCAGCTTCAAGATGGATGAGTCCCTATACTTTCTCAAAGACTCCTGTGCCACTCTCCAGTCTCTGGGCTTTTATCCTCCCCTCCCCCGACTCATTACCAACAATGGTCCTCCTTCTGACCCCGCCCTCAGACCATGTACCAGCCTTACCACCAGCCCTATTCTCAGCGCTCACAGGATTCTTTTTGGCATCACCTGTGCACCTAGCAACCTTGCTTCCCTGCCACTGCTGCTTCTTCTGTCCCCAACATTCCTCAAAGCAGCCTTCCCTGAGATCCATGAACCTCCCCACCATCTTCCCTCCACTTCACAGGTGGTTTTCGAGGGTCACCTTGCCCTCTTTGCTCACAACTGGGGCAGCATTACCACAAATTGCTGGGTGCTGGACATTGTTCATTGTGGGTACCTGATTGAGTTTATCTCCTTCCTGACTTGCTGCCCATCCCGGGAGCACCCTGCCACATTATCACACTCTCTCCTCCTCCAGAAGGAAGCATATGTCTTCCAACTCAAGCGCTGCTGGGCTTCTGTTCCCCCCTATTTCCTCTTTTCTAAGGACTGTGGCCTCAGTACTGTTTTGGACCTCTGCCTTCTGAACAAATTTATTTGCAACTTCCATTTCCTCATGGTTCACCTTCCCCCTCATTATTCCCCCTCTCCCCATGAAGCTTGGTTCACAGTATGAAGGCATCCTTTATTCATATTTCCATATCGACATCCACGCTGCTCATCGCAAGTTCCTCTGCTTCACAGTCAATGCTCTCATTATCAGTTCCGGACCATCCCCTTTGGGATTGCTAATGCCCCCCGTGTCTTCACAAAGGTCTTTGCCCTCGTGTCAGCACTGCCTCGGCGATTCTGTGTTCCCGTGCCTAAATGATTGGCTCTTCATTGCATCACCCCAAGCCCATCTCCTCAAGCCCATCTCCTCACCACTATTCAAACCCTGCGTGTCCTCCTTGGCACCCTAGGGGTTTGCATCAATGAGGAAAAGTCTATCTTCACCCCTACCCGTTCCCTCACCTTTATAGGTGCTCACTGCAGCCTGGGCTTACCTTCCCTCAGAATGCTTCACCACTCTCATCACCCTCCTTGCACAGCTCTGCTGACACCCGTGTACCCACATCCATCTTGCCTCTCCCTTCTGGGTAATATGGCAGCCTGCACCTCCGTTACCCCATACACCCATCTCCATGTGTGCTGCCTCCAGCTGTGGCTCCGGTCCATCTACAACCTGCAGTCCGACCACCTCAACAAAATGAGTCCTCATTCCCCCACCAGTTCTTGCCTTTCTCACCTGGTGGTGCAATCCAGCCACAGTTTTGACTGGCATTCCTTTCACACCTCCCACACCCCACCTTACCCTCGCGACAGATGCTTTGCTCGTTGGCTGGGGCGCTCATCTAGCCAACCATGTGGCTCTGGTCTCTGGTCACTCAGGGAAGCAAGGATGCATCTCAGCATCCTAGAGCTGCAAGCTGTTTGCCTTGCCTGCTGGGCCTTCCTATCTCTCCTTTGATCCTGCTATGTACAACTGCTATTGAACAACATGATGGCTGTTGTTTACATCAACAAGCAGGGTGGCACCCCATCCCCCTCTCTCTACCAAGGCCATCCTCCTGTGGAACTGGTGCCTCCAGCACGACAACATGTTGCAGGCAGCACATCTTCCCAGAACCAGCAACTCCATGGCAGACGTGCTCACTACTCCTTCCATGCCAATCATCAGTGGGAACTTTACAACTCCGGTCCCTTTTCCACCTGTGAGGCATGCTGACTTGGGACCTCTTTGCGATGCCAGAAAACCACAAACTTCCCCTCTTTTGCTCCAGAGGTGCTCTTGGCCCAGGCTCCTAGGGCAACGCCCTCCTCGTTCCCTGGACCCCCAGTCTATGCTATGCTTTCCTGCCTATTTCCTTACTTCCCTAAGTCCTCTTCAAAGTACAGCGAAATTGCGCAACTCTTCTCCTCAGAGCCCCCTCCTCGGCCTGCCGGTATTGGTACATGACTCTCCTCCACCTCTCTGTTCACCCCTAGATACGTTTTCTGGACATCTTGAATCTCCTCACACAACATGGCTGACACCACCACCCCAACCTGGGTCCTTTCCACTTCACGGCCTGGTATTTGATATGACAACCCATATTCCTCTCCTGTTCATGGCATCCTTTCCCAGAGTTGCCACTCATCTACTAGGGCATGTTACCATGCCAAAGGGTGCCGTTTTGTGCCTGGGCTCCCCTTGGATTATCTCCGTTCCTGCCGTTCTGGACTACCTCCTCCACCTCCATCAGTCGGGCCTTGCCCACTCTTCTGTCTGCATCCACTGGCAGTCCTTAGTGCTTCGATTTTTTTTTCCATCTTCACCCACCCGACTACCTCCTCCTCCTTTTTTCATAGCTTTCTTTACGCCTTCTTCACCATATAAAAGCCTACTTCTCTCTGGGACCTTAACCTCATCCTCCTGGCCCTCACCAAACCACCATTTGAGCCGCTTCCAACATGCTCCCTCGCCCAAATCTCTCCAGCCATGATGGCAGGACCCCCCTTTCCTGTTTTGCAGAAGGACAAGGTCTCCCTTTGTCTCCATCCCAAATTCCTCCCCAAAGTTTCCTCCCCATTTCCCCTCAACCAATCTGTGCATATCCCCACCTTCTACCCTAAACTGCAGGCCTCTCCCCAGGAATGTGTTTTCACACCCTGGATGTCTGCCTTTTTGGCCTTTTACCTCCAGCGTACCCAGTGCTTTTCAGGTCTCCCCATTGGCTTTTCATCACTATTGCGGAGTGTTGTTGCAGCCATGCCCTTTCGTTCCAATGCCTCTTGTTGCATTATGGACCTCTACATGCTCTCCCATATTTCTCTTGCCTCCCTCCCTCCAGGAGTCATGGTCCAGTCCACACTGGCTCACGCTGCTACATCCGCTTTCCTGGCGGATGTCCCATGGCATGACTACTGTCGAGCTGCCACCTGTGCCTTGGTCTACACCTTTTCTGCTTATTATGCCATCACCTCCGCCAAATCAACAAATGCTGCAGTGGGCAATGCTGTTCTTCGTACTATCTCTTCTTCCAAGCACTCTCAGCCACTTTCTACCTGTGCACTACTCACTATTCTCCCACGTTTGGAATCCACATAGGGACCACCACTCGAAGAAGAAGAGGTTACTTACGGTAACTGGACGTTCTTCAAGATGTGTGGTCCCTATCTGGATTCCAGTCCTGCTCTCTTTCCCCTCTGCTCTGGGCTGCTTTGTTGCCAGGAAGAGGGAACAGGAGCAGTGTTGACCTGCCCAGCTTCTTAAAGTCTCAGATGCGGTGGTCAGTGGACACTGCTATGAACAATTCCAGCTCCAGCACATGGTGAGCATGCACACTCACATTTAGAATCCAAATAGGGACCGCACATTGTGAAGAGTATCCAATTACAGTAAGTAACCTCCTCTTCCCAAAGTGGGTCATGCCTTATGCAGTAGAGGCAGAAAACTAGCCATGGGATGGACAGACTTCTTAGTTGTTTTTCAGAGTCTCAGCTTTCATTTAAAAAACAAGACATCTCTAGCTCTTATGGTTGCAAAGAAAACCTTTTAAAACATGACCCAAGTCTAACTGATGCAGCAAAGTTTGCCTGAGTTCTCAGAGACTGAAAGGATAGCTCTAAGATATAAAATGTACCATTCATTTCACCAGAGCTGTTCTTCTTTAGGTGCTTGCTCATGTCGATTCCATTCTAAGTGTGTGTGCACCCACGTGCACAGTTATCAGAGACTTTTGCCTTAGCAGTATCCAGAGGGCTGGCTGTGGTGCCCCCTTGAGTGCTGCACTTATGCATCGATATATCAGGTGCCACCATCCCTATGTCCTCTCAGTTCATTCTTACCAACCATGGTGGTTAGTAGGAGTGCTTCTTTCTCTTACTTCACAGGTGGTCAGCATTTTTTTTCCTACTTGATCTCTATGCTATATTTGTAAATAATATGTTTATAATAGTTTCTATGTAGTAATTATATAGTAAATAGTCCATTAGGATCCAAGCAGGGATTTTGCTCCAGGCAGGGCATTCCCTGGTCTCCAGATTTTAAACCCTGCTCTGACTGCAACAGGCCTATGCCTGTTAGAGACCCGCACGGCAGCTGTTTGAAGTGTCTAGTGGAATCCCACATAAAAGAAATGTATTGCATCTGCAAGAACTTTTGTCCCAGGACACAGAAAGAGCAGGAGTTTGGTGTTAAATATGGCAGGGGACTGTTTAAATGAAACAGAACTAAATCCTTGTAGTTGGAATTTAAAAAAAAAAAAGGTATGGAAACAATCTTGATCTCAACAATTTACATTTGAATACTAATTTAAGTTGACAGTGGCCTGTTAAGCAAAAGTATTAGGCGTAACAGCCTTTTTACATTCCTTGAAAAAACACAAAGCTTTTTTAAAAAAATTAAGAATTTGCTATTCAAAAATCTCATCAGAGCATCTGTTCATTTGCAAACTCAGCTGCCTTGCAGATTGATGAACTAATAGAGTAGGAGGATTATGAATACACGATTAGACAAATCCAGCTCAATATGCCCATAATTATGCCTTTGTTTTTGTCTAAGCTGAGGTTGGCAACCTTTCAGAAGTGCTGTGCCGAGTCTTCATTTATTCATTCTAATTTAAGGTTTCGCGTGCCAGTAATATATTTTAACGTTTTTAGAAGATCTCTTTCTATAAGTCTATAATATATAACTAAACTATTGTTGTATGTAAAGTAAATAAGGTTTCAGAATGTTTAAGAAGCTTCGTTTAAAATTAAATTAAAGTACAGAGCCCCCCAGACTGGTGGCCAGGACCTGGGCAGTGTGAGTGCCACTGAAAATCAGCTTGCATGCTGCCTTCAGCACCTGTGCCATAGGTTGCCTACCCCTGGTCTAAGCAGTGGAAATATCCATATGTATTTGCACATACAACTCAGTACTTCATAACAAATAACATGGGTTTCTTCGGGGAAGGACACCAGCTGCTGGAATATGGTAGAACATGTTGTTTGGAAACTCCTAATGGAACTAAAACTAAACTAAGTCTGCATGTTATCAGTTGGTGCTTCCAGTGGAGTGAGATGATTCTTTCTCAAAAGGTGCATTAAGGGAGCTAATGATGGAAATCTTTCGTTTGTTGACGAGCTAAAGGATTTTGGGGTCGAAAAATAATTTTCTGAGTCTCCTATTCCTCACTACCTAAGCAAGGAATGGGGTGGAGTGGTGCAGTTCCAGGGTTCCGTTGTTCACCTATAGATTTCCTTGGTCCTTTGTTGAGAGACTTCCTTTGCTCTCTCCTTTGCTGGCTGATCTGTGAAGTTGTGTCTGACAATGAAACTGGATGCGGCCTTATCTGCTGTCTTCCTGACAGGAAGACAAGTGGGGGAAAAAAGGAGGCTATCCAGAGGAAAAAGGTATTCCCCAAAGGCATAGATGGGCATTAGCTCATATATTGATGCTGGAGAGAGGTTTCCCCAAAAGATGCGGAGGAAGCATTTTTCTCGTGAGAAGCAGTTCAATGAGATGACACAAGGGATGCATTTCTAAGCCATCTGTTGGTCTCACCAGTCTTTCTTGACTAACTTTTTGTCTCCCACAGGAAGTGCTAAATGCTAATGACCCAGATGGTAATTTCTTCACAACTGCCATTCGCCCTCATGGGATATTTGGTCCCAGGGACTTCCAGCTGGTTCCCATCCTCATCCAGGCAGCTAAGAGTGGCAAAATGAAGTTCATGATTGGGTGAGAGAGGCTCGGACATCTTTGTCTCATGGGAAATTTGATAACAAAGTGACATGCCCCTTTTGGAAGAGAGTATTATTAAATCTGTAGTATCAAAGATGTGGATGGTGCTTCTCCAATGTTAAATCAAAGGCCGTGACTGAAGATGCCCAAGAACTAGGCAGAATGTGTGATTTTAACAGTCCATCAACTTCTGCACAGAACCTACTCAGGAATCAAAAAAAATTTCCAGGAAAGGATGGGTTCCCCAGCTATACCACCACTGCCTTGACCCAGGATTCATTTTGAAGAAGCCTTCTTTTTGTGAGATACTGGCACTGAAATGAGTGTGTCTCCTGTTTGAAGAGACTACATCACTTGAGCTATCTATGAACAATGTATATAATTATAACATAACTATGTACAAATATTGCTTAATGCACTGCTGGAAGGTGCTAAAACTCAACAGTAATGAGTGGCATATGAGCCTTTGTCAGATAGACCATCTTTGAGTTTGTTGTTCTATGCTAGCTTATAGTGAAGATTCTTGAACATTATGGCTAAATTATGATTGTGACATTACAGGTCAAACCAAAGATTGACCTGTAAATCAGAGAGCAATTGCATTCAAATGCCACAGACTTAGTAGTTGGGACAGTAGTTCAAAGCTGACCAGTCACACATTCAGCATGGTCCAATTATGTTCATCTATAATATGCAACAAGACCTGACAGAGCATGGATTAACTCATCTAGTATTATACAGTTCTTTCTTTCAACTCTTATTGTGATCTCAACACTTAAATTGTATTTTGATATTCATATTGATAACTATAATAAGGGTCAAAAACTTTGCTTCCTCATTGCAAGTGGCACAACTTGTAGTGTGGAATTTAAAATTTAGAGCAAGAAATAGTACTAACTGCCATTAAGACTTTTTCTTAGACTCATGTATTGTGATTTAAAAAATACATTTCCCATCTAGTTTGATAGATTTAGTTGCATGCTGGGAAGAGTAGGGGTGTGTGTGTGTGTGTGAGAGACATATATTTAGAGAGAGAAACAAGTCCGGTGGTACCTTAAAGACTAACAGATCTATTCGGGCATGAGCTTTTGTGGGTAAAAAAAATCTGAATTGAGTTTTTTGTTTTTTTATCCACAAAAGCTCATGCCCAAATAAATCAGTTAGTCTTTAAGGTGCCACCGGATTCCTTGTTGTTTTTGTGGACACAGACTAACTTGGCTACCCCCTGATATTTAGAAGGAGTGGTGTCTTGTGTGGCTTTTGTGTTAGCTTGCACCTCTACCATCAATTAAACTTCCCCTCTCAAGCTGCTTTATGAATTATTAATCCAAATAAATTTAAGCTTTCCCATCTTATGATATTGAAACATTTCTTGTGCAGTCTCCGCTTTCCTCCATCAGAAAGCTGTTGGCTCCGCAGAACTAGAAACACTCATATATTCCCTTCCAGTGAAGACTATTTTCTCTTCTGTCTTTGTATGACCCATTAAAGCCACAATGACTGAAAATTATAAATCATGAGGACCATTGTTTCACAACAATTTGCTTTCAGGGATAGGGCTGGAAGAGTTGTTGATTTAATTAGGCTCCTAAAGAGAAATGAACACAGTGGGTTAAATTCAACTCTGATGTCAGCAGGTGAAGATCCCCCTCGCTTTGGCCAGGGCTAAATTTGGATGAAATTTTAAATTTAATGAGCCAGGCAAATTCATAATTGAGCAGAAAGCTTGTCCTTAAATGACCACTTTTGTGCTAGATACAATATCCATATTTGTCCTGTGTCTGTGGATTGTTCCACTGATGTTCTGTGTGTCCCCAAACCTTCAGATTTCAATTAGATGTGACTGCAGGTTTTGAAGGCTTTGGACAGGAGCTGGGATGGTGCCAGGCTTGCTCTGCTCTCCTGAATAGTGATTTAGGTTTGTCTACACTAGCACTTTTATTGATTGGGGTGTGAAAAAAAACTCTCTCCAATTAACATAGCTACCACTGCTCATTGGGGGTGGTTTAATTATGCTGGTGGGAGAGCTCTCTCCCACTGGCATAAAGCAGCTATATGGGAGACCTTGCAGTGGCGCAGCTGCAATGTACAGCTGTGCCACTGTAAGGTCCATAGTGTAGGGAAAGCCTTAGAGACTTCTTGTTCAGAAAGAGGTTGGCCTGAAGCCATAGGTGCCGACTTCCCCTCTGCCCGGTAGGTGCTCGACTCCCCCGTCCCCGCCCCGTCCCGCCTCTTCCTGCCCCTGCACCCCCTTCGCCCCACTCCCATACCTCCCCACCCCACCGTTTCTCAGCCCTGCCCCCTTCCCGCCCCATTCTACCTTCTTCCCCCAAGTCCCCGTCCCTTCCCTGCCTCTTCTCCCCCTCCCTCCTGGAAAGTCCTGAGTGCCGCCAAACAGCTATCCGGGGGCGGAAAGCCCTGGGAGGGAAGGGGAGGAGCAGGGACATGGTGTGCTCAGGCGGCGGGGAAGAAAGAGGCGAGGAGAGGGGAGCTTGGCTGCTGGTGGGTGCAGAGCACCCACTGATTTTTCCCTATGGGTGCTCCAGCCCTGAAGCAGCACCTTTTTCTGACATCTGGGGAAGAGGTAGCTGGTAGCTCAGCTTTGCCTTTTGCCACTTGCTGATTTTCAGCTGCCTTGTACATTGAGATAAGCTTTTTCCTTTTGTGTATACAGGGATGGGAAGAACCTAGTAGACTTTACCTTTGTGGAAAATGTGGTCCATGGGCACATACTAGCTGCAGAGCATCTTCATAAAGATTCTCCCTTGTGTGGGAAGGTAAGGTATTCTTTCTGTTGCATACGGATAGCAAAACTGGGTGTGATCAGAGGTTCCATTTCTTTGTGTCCTCCTTGTTCACACACATTTTGTTCCCTTAGCTCTCCTTTCCTCTCAATGACTTGGATGAATTTTTATTGCACGGGAAAGTGACTGCACTAACTAGAATAAAACCCACTATGAAAAAGTGCTGTGTAAACTTCCCTCAGACTCCATCTCCTCGCCCCAACATGCACTGTTCTGCTGCACCCCATGGTCGGGACTTAGTTGGGGTTGGGGGAGTGTGGTACCCTATCCATGCTGTGCCCACACTCCTGAAATAGCTGCATGTTTCTGCTAGTAGGCTTGGCAATAAAATAGTTAAATAGCCTTTAACCATAAGGGTTAAAGATAGATAGACTTAAGCTTACTGCTCAATCAAAGCTCTAAGCACTTAAAAAGTATAACATAGCAGTTACAAAACACCTACTCCAAAGCAGCAGAAATTGTCAGGGTTATCTTTGGGTAAAGAATTAAACAGTGCAACAATCACTAATAGTCAGAGGTCTTGTCTATGCTTAAAATGCTACAGTGTCAAGCAGCGCAGCTGTATCACTTCAGTGTAGACACTGTCTACACCAACAAGAGGGTTGGTCCAATCGGCATAGGTAATCCTCCTCCCTGAGAGGTGATAGCTAGGTCAACAGAAGAATTCTTCTGTCTTAGTTTGGCTTAACTATGCCACTCGGGGGTGTGAATTTTCACTTCTGATTTGTTGGGAGCAGTGCATTCTCTTAACAAGGGAGGGAGTTGTAGCTCCGTTAATGGCCATTTCTTGATATTAAATGTAGTTAATTTTCTTTTTTAAGTCTGATACTAAGAATCATCAGAGCAAAGCTGTGGGTGTTAATCTAGTGAACAATAAAATGAAATGAAAACTATGGTTTTATAAATGTGTCCAAATTGTCACATTTAATCACAAGGCTTTTTTTTGTTTTTTCTTTCAGGCATTTCACATCACGAATGATGAGCCAGTCCCTTTCTGGTCATTCATGTCCCGTATCTTGACTGGCCTGAACTACGATGCACCCAAATACCAAATCCCCTATTGGGTGGCATATTACTTAGCCCTCTTACTGTCTCTGGTGTTGCTGCTGCTGAGTCCACTCATAACGATCAAACCTACCTTCACCCCCATGCGGGTGGCATTAGCTGGGACATTCCATTACTACAGTTGCAAGAGGGCCAAAAGGGACATGGGCTACAAGCCGGTGGTGAGCCTGGATGAAGCAGTGGAGAGGACTATCCAGAGCTTTTCCCACCTCCGTCGGGCCAAGTAAGGAGACATAGAGAAACTGAAGAGACCTGAATTCTTTGGACAGATGAACCTTTCCTCAAGCCTCTTGAAGGGATAGCACGTTTCTCTGGATTGAAGGACTTCATCCTGTAGTTGTACTAACAGCCCGTACCTCTCTGTGACTGCTTTGTGTGACAGCCTGTTCTAAAATAGCTATTGGCTGCTACTCTGTTTGAATAACACCCTAATATTTCCTCCTAAAGTAGTGAGCTAGCACATCCAGATTCTATCCCCTGCTGTCTCTGCCCCTGACTTCTATTTTGCTGCTTTGGTGACTATGCCAGCCTATCCTAATGGCTGTGGATTGAGTAACAGCCATTCTAAAAAATTCTCACTTTCATCCACCTCCCACCACTAACTGAGTCTGTTGGATATTTCTTATGGTGCAGTCATGGATAAAATACATTGAAGAGTGTGCTTGGGAGATGTGCAGGAGGAACAAGTGAGATTTAAGGGGAGAAAGCCAGCCAAAGCGATACCCTTAAAACTTATGTCCACTATTAAACAAAACATAATGGTGACCATGTTTTATCATCACTACCTCTTTGCATATTTTGTTGTCAAATCATGAAATGAATTTGTTCTAATAGGCACAGGAGGAAGTGGGTGAGCAAGCTGCTGGACCACTTCTGGTTGTGGAGGACTCCTTGGTACTGGCTTCCTTCTCGTTGTCGCCGGACAAAACTATAGTGGGGCCCTCTCCACTGGTTCCCAGGATGAAGCTAAGGCACATCAGGAGCTGTTAAAGAGGGTCGCCGCCAACTTGGGCCTCTAGGCGCAGGAATTAAAGGAGCCCACAGACTCTCTATGATCTCTGCCCTGTAGCCTCGGCCAGGGTAGTTTTGGCGCTCCATGAGGGGGTCACAAGTACCTTTATACCCACCCTGCTCCCAATTCCTTAGTGGTAGAGGCAGTCAGCCCAGAGAGAGACCGGATCAACCGGGGTCTACTCCTAAGACTAAAGACTCAGACTAGACCGGTTTGAGCATAAAATTTATTCATCCTCCGCTCTATAGGTGTGGGTTGCCAACCATTAGGCCTGTCAAGGTTCCTTCCCCACTCTGAACTCAAGAGAACTGACGAATCAGGTTCTTAAAAGAAGAGTTTTATTAAAAGAAAAGAAACTTCATTTCTGTAAAATCAGGATGGAAAGTTACGAGTAATCAGATTCAAAGAGCCCTTAGGAACCCCTCTAGCCTTAAGTTCAAAATTACAGCAAACAGAGGTAAACCCTCTAGCAAAAGGAACTTTTACAAGTTGAGAAAACAAAGATAAAACTAACAGCCAGGCAAGGCGTGTTAGGTACAAGTTTGAAATATGAGAGACTTGTGCAGAAAGATTTGGAGAACATGGATTGATGTCCAGTCCTGTTTAGTCCCAAGAGTGAACACCACCCAAAAACAAAGAGCACAAACAAAAGCCTTGCCCCCCAGATTTGAAAGTATCTTGTCCCCTTATTGGTCTTTTGGGTCAGGTGTCAGCCAGGTTACCTGACTTCTTAACCCTTTACAGGTAAAAGGATTTTGGTGCCTCTGGCCAGGAAGGATTTTATAGAATTGAATACAGGAGGGTTTTTACCTTTCCCTTTAGAGTTATGACATGCCCCCCAAACCACAGATAGTGTTGGACAGCCGGTTCCACACTGGCTGTGATTTCTTCCTGGAGTTCTAGGAGAAAACAGTTAATAAGACACATTAGACATGCTACTAATTATATAAAAACACAATATGTCCCACATGCCAAGAACAATTTTTAATTAGTTGATTCTGGGAAACGTTCACGGGAGAGCACATCAGCCACTTTGTTAGAAGCTACTGAAATGTGTTGAATTTCAAAATCAAAATCTTGGAGAGCTAAACTCCACCAAAGCAGTTTTGTTGTTTCCCTTGGCAGTATGAAGCCACTTCAGCACAGCATGGTCAGTTTGTAGTTGGAAACGCCATCCCCAAACGTATGGGCGTAGCTTTTCCAAGGTGTACACAATGGCATAGTGTTCCTTTTCACTGATTGACCAGTGGCTTTCCCTCTCAGACAGTTTCTTGCTGAGAAACACGGCAGGATGGAATTCTTGATCCGGTCCTTCCTGCATTAAAACTTCCCACATCACGCTCGGACGCATCTGTGGTTACTAGGAATGGTTTGTCAAAGTCTGGGGCCCTTAGCACAGGGTCAGACATAAGTGTCGCTTTAAGCTGATTAAAGGCCTTCTGACACTCTTCAGTCCACTGAACTGCATTTGGCTGTGTCTTTTTGGTTAGGTGTGTCAGGGGGGCAGCAATTTGGCTGTAGTGTGGTATAAATCGCCTGTAATATCTGGCCAAGCCTAAGAAGGATTGGACCTGTTTCTTTGACTTTGGGACAGGCTACTTTTGGATAGCATCCACTTTGTCCTATAGGGGGTTGATAGTTCTTTGACCCACCTGGTGTCCAAGGTAAGTCACTCTGTTTAGGCCTGTTTGACACTTTTTAACCTTAATAGTTAATCCTACCTCCCTTATGCGCTTGAAGACTTTTTACAGATGTTTCAGGTGTTCTGCCCATGAATCAGAAAAGACGGCCACATCGTCGAGGTGGGCGACGGCAGATTCTCCCAATCCTGCTAAGAGACCATCTTGAAGTTTTTGGAAGGTGGCAGGTGCATTTCGCAGCCCGAAAGGGAGCATATTAAATGCATACGGTCCAACATGAGTGATGAAGGCTGACCTTTCCTTGGTGGATTCATCTAGCAGTACTTGACAGTACCCCTTGGTTAAGTCTAAGTTAGAGATGAACTGGGCACGTCCCAGTTTCTCCAATAGCTCATCTGTGCATGGCATTGGATTGTTGTTGGGACGAGTTACAGCATTTAGCTTACGGTAGTCCACACAAAAACATATCTCCCCATCTGGTTTAGGAACTAGAACCACTGGAGATACCCACGCACTATTAGGGGGCGGATTACACCCATCTGTAGCATGTCCTGGATCTTCAGTTCTATAGCAGTTTGAGCATGAGGAGACAGGTAAGGTTGGACTCTAATTGGGTGAGCAGTACCTGTGTCAATGGAGTGGTATGCCCATTCGGTCCGTCCTGGGGTGGCTGAGAACATCGGCGCGAAGCTAGTGCACAGCTCCTTGATCTGCTGTCGCTGCATACGTCCAAGGGTAACGGAGAGGTTCACCTCTTCCACGCCACCGTCACTTTTTCCTTCGTAGTAGACACGTTCAGGCCATGCAGCGTCATCTCCTCCCTGGGCTGTAAACTGACAAACCTTTAAGGCCTGGTCTACGCTACGATTTTAGGTCAAATTTAGCAGTGTTACCTCGATTTAAGCCTGGACTCGTCCACACGACAAAGCCCTTTTTTTCGACTTAAAGAGCTCTTTAAATCGATTTCTTTACTCCACCTCCGACAAGGGGATTAGCGCTAAAATTGGCCTTGCTGGGTCGAATTTGCAGTAGTGTGGATGCAATTTGATGGTATTGGCCTCCGGGAGCTATCCCAGAGTGCTCCATTGTGAATGCTCTGGACAGTGCTCTCAACTCAGATGCACTGGCCAGGTAGACAGGAAAAGGCCTGCAAACTTTTGAATTTCATTTCCTGTTTGGCCAGTGTGGCGAGCTGATCAGCACAGGTGACCATGCGGAGCTCATCAGCATGATGTGCACATTGCCTGGCCTGTACTTTGTGAGAAGTCTATGTCCTCATCACTCTCGTCACTGCACTGCCGTTGCTTCCTCGCCTGGTTTTGCTTTTGCGCCTTCTGTTTCTGCACTGAAAAAAGGCACGAAACAATTGTCTTGTCGTTGCTCTGACAGAGGGAGGGGCGACATAACATGGCTTACAGGGAATTAAAATCAAGAGAAGGGTGGCTTTGCATCAAGGAGAAACACAAACAACTGTCACACAGAATGGCCCCCTCAAGGATTGAACTCAAAACCATGGGTTTAGCAGGCTGTTGATTTCACAAAACAAATTGGGTCAATTTCTTGTTTTGATCCACTCCTTCTATCTTTTATATCTTAGGCTGGCAGCAGACTCCTATGTCGGCCCAGGCACCCCTGACCAACCTTACGAAGATCGGCTAAAAGAGCACCCAGGAGTACGACAACAATGGTTACCAATCATAATGCACCATCTGCTGCCAAAAGGCAAAGAGCTGTTGCTGTGTAGCAATGCCGTCCTACATCTGCCAGCGTCCAGGAGACGTACGGTGATGGTGAGCTGAGCCGGCTCCATGCTTGCTGTGGTATGGTGTCTGCTCAGGTAACCCAGGAAAAAAGGCACGAAACAACTGTCTGCTATTGCTTTCATGGAGGGAGGGGGAGGGAGAGGGAGATAGGGGCCTAATGACATGTACCCAGAACCATCCGCAACACTGATTTTGTCCCATCAGGCATTGGATCTCAACCCAGAATCCCAATGGTCAGCGGAGACTGCGGGAACTGTGGGTTAGCTACCCACAGCTACTCACAGTTCAAAGCTCCAGAAGTCGATGCTACTCTCGGTACTGTGGACACAGACTGCCAAGTTAATGCACTTAGAGCATTTTGTGTGGGGACACGCACAATCGACTGTATAAAAAGGATATCTAAAACAACAACAATAAATTTGACCTAATTTTGTAGTGTAGACATACCCTAGTTCTCTGGAATAAAAGGACTTTCGAGAATTAACATAGTACACTTTAGGCTTTAGGTTTGAGGTGGGGGATGCTATGAGATAGTTAGCAACTCCCAGGTGCTCTTGGACCGGGAATGGCCCTCCCCATGATGCTTCCATTTTATGGGCCTGGAGCACCTTCAAGACCATAACCTGGTCCCCTACTTTGAAGGAACGCTCTCTGGCATGTTTATCATACCAGGCTTTTTGCTCTTCCTGAGCCTCTTTTAGGTTTTCTCTAGCAAGGGCGAAAGAGTCTTGGAGGGTGTTTTATAGTTTGCTTACAAAGTCCAGAATGTTAGTACCTGGAGAAGATGTAGAACCCTCCCATTGCTGCTTCACTAACTGTAATGGCCCCTTAACCTTGCGGACATACACAAGTTCAAATGGTGAAAAGCCCAACCTGGGATGTGGTACAGCCCTGTAGGCAAAGAGCAACTGCTGCAACACTAGATCCCAATCATTGGAGTGCTCATTTATGAATTTACATATCATGGCCCCCAAAATTCCATTAAAACTCTCCACCAGGTCATTCGTTTGATGGTGGTAAGGGGTGGCAACCAAGTACTTCACCCCATGAGCTTCCCACAGGCTTTTCATGGTCCCTGACAGGAAATTAGTTCCCGTATCCATAAGGATGTCAGAGGGCCAAACTACCCTGGCAAAAATGTCTTTTAGTGCCTGGCACACACTTTTAGCCCTGGTCCTGCTTAGAGCTACGGCTTCCAGCCATCAGGTAGCAAAATCCGTGAAAGTCAGTATATACTGCTTTCCTCTGAGTGTCTTCTTTGGGAAAGGACCCAGAATATTCACAGCTACTTGCTGAAATGGGACCTCAATTATGGGGAGTGGCTGGAGAGGGGCTTTGACCTGGTCTTGGGGTTTTCCCACTCTCTGGCACACCTCACAAGACCGGATATAAGTAGAAACATCTTGCCTATTCCCTCCCAGTGGGATGACCCCCAAAGGGTCTTTGGTCCAGCATGGCAAGTAGGATGATCGTGGGCTAATCTCAAGAGCTTTACCCGGTACTTAGTTGGAACTACCATCACTGAAGATGCCAATCATTCAGTCTTCTCTCTTGAGTCAGAGCTGCTGTAGAGCTTTCAGCACAGGTGCACCAAACTACCAAAAAAGGCAAAAGCATTGCATAGCTGTAGGAGAATGGTTAGAAGCTGGGAGCAGGTAAGAAGAATAATCAGTACAAAGCAAATCAGTAGCCATGGTATGTCTACTGCTAAATCGCATACCCTGGAAGCACAAAGACATGGGGACTGATTTCTGAGTCAGTCCCAGGAACGAGTATGTGGTAGGTTTCAGGTGGAAAGAGCTAAGGGCCTGAACTATGTACAGGTTACATCTCCCATTGGAGGTATGCCACCTTCCATGTCTCTTATGTTAGGATCTTGTTTTTAGTATCTGTGACAAAGTTCCTCCTCTACCTTGGTGGGTCCTGCGCTTCTTGGCAGATTTGCTCACCTCAGTGATCTTCCCCACAGTCTAGGTCAACTCCTCCTGTGTCTGATCAGGAGTTGGGAGG